>NC_092755.1:48102009-48199509 GCF_047496795.1 Chiloscyllium punctatum | reverse complement strand
CTGACACTCCTCAACCCATATCCTTAACTCTATTTGCCAAAGCTATCTCATGTCCCCTTTTTGCCCTCCTGATTTCCCTCTGAAGTATACTCCTACTGCCTTTATACTCTTCTAAGGATTCATTCAATCTTTCCTGTCCTTACCTGACATATACTTCCTTCTTTCTCTTAACCAAACCCTCAATTTCTTCATTCAGCACTCCCTATACCTACCAGCTTCCCTTTCACCCTAACAGGAATATACTTTCTCTGGATTCTTGTTATCTCATTTCTGAAAGACTCCCGTTTTCCAGCTGTGAACATCTGCTCCCAATCAGCTTTTGAAAGCTTTGACTTATACTGTCAAAATCGGCCTTTCTCCAATTTAGAACTTTATCTTTTAGATCCAGGCTATCGTTTTCTGTCACTGTTTTAAAACTAATAGAATTACGGTCGCTGGCCCCAGACTGCACCCCCACTAACACCTCAGTCACTTGTCCTACCTTATCGGACAGAGAGAGAGAGAGAGTAACATTATGTAATCGAGAGGGAATAACATCATGGGATAGAGTGCGAGAGTAACATCACCACGGGACTGAGAGAAAGAGACAGAGAATAACATCAACATGGGAGAGAGAGAGAGAGAGAGAGAGAGAGAGAGAGAGAGAGTAACATCATCATGGGACAGAGAGAGAGAGAGAGAGGGTCCACCAGACAAAAGCAATCACATGTTAACAGGAAGAGTCTGCCTTGTGAAGGACATCTGAGAGTTAAAGGGTCCTCCAGCATGGAGATAGTTTACAGACCAAGATTAGAGTCAAGGCCAACAGTTCTCAAGCCAAAGATCTATTGATCTCCCAAGTCCAAAGAGATGTAACCTGGAAAGACTGAAATTTCCAGACTGCCTGAATTTGTGTAACAGCGTGCTAGGGGTGCAGTAAATGTAATTATAGAAATGAAGCTTAGATATTTAAAAAAGAGACTGGGCAAGGTGAGATGCTGTATAAAGTGTCTGAAAGGGTTGATGTTGGAGACTGAATCAAGCTCCACCTAAACCAATGACATCTTAAAGTCTGAGAGGGGGAAATCAACAAAATAGTTCTGGATTTCAAAGTGGAGAGATGTGCCAAATATTTAGAGTCATAGAGATGTACAGCACGGAAACAGACCCTTCTGTCCAACCTGTCCATGCCGATCAGATATCCCAACCCAACCGAGTCCCACCTGCCAGCACCCGGTCCGTATCCCTCCAAACCCTTCCTGTTCATATACCCATCCAAATGCCTTTTAAATGCTGTAATTGTACCAGCCTCCACCACTTCCTCTGGCAGCTCATTCCATACACGTACCACCCTCTGTGTGAAAAGGTTGCCCCTTAGGTCTCTTTTATATCTTTCCCCTCTCACCCTAAACCTATGCCCTCTAGTTCTGGACTCCCCGACCCCAGGGAAAAGACTTTGCCTATTTATCCTATCCATGCCCCTCATAATTTTGTAAACCTCTATAAGATCACCCCTCAGCCTCCGATGCTCCAGGGAAAACAGCCCCAGCCTGTTCAGCCTCTCCCTATAGCTCAAACCCTCCAAACCTGGAAACATCCTTGTAAATCTTTTCTGAACCCTTTCAAGTTTCACAACATCTTTCCGATAGGAAGGAGACCAGAATTGCACACAATATTCCAATAGTGGCCTAACCAATGTGTTGTACAGCCACAACATGACCTCCCAACTCCTGTACTCAATACTCTGACCAATAAAGGAAAGCATACCAAACGCCTTCTTCACTATCCTATCTATCTGCGACTCCACTTTCAAGGAGCTATGAACCTGCACTCCAAGGTCTCTTTGTTCAGCAACACTCCCTAGGACCTTACCATTAAGTGTATAAGTTCTGCTAAGATTTGCTTTCCCAAAATGCAGCACCTCACATTTATCTGAATTAAACTCCATCTGCCACTTCTCAGCCCATTGGCCCATCTGGTCCAGATCCTGTTGTAATCTGAGGTAACCGTTTTCGCTGTCCACTACACCTCCAATTTTGGTATCATCTGCAAACTTACTAACTGTACCCCTTATATTCCCAGTAACTTTAGCAACAATATCTCAGTAGCTAATGGAACTTCTATTTAATTGCTATCGTGAAATAAACTTCACCCTGTTAAGATAAGAGCCTGTTGTTTAAACATTCTAGTTGCTATTTATCTCAAGCATAAACCATAGCAGGCCCTGCGAAAATTTGAATGTAATCAGGCAAAGTCAACATGACTTAGTGAAAGAGAAGTCACTTTCACTAATCTATTATAGTTCTTTGAGGAAGTGAAAAGTAATCTGTGGTTAGATGTGGTGTGTTCAGATTTCCTGAAGATATTTGAGATTATCAAAGGTTAGCTAAAAGGAAAGGAACAGTAGACATTCCTGGGTCTGTAACAAATGGACTGTCACCAGGATCATTACTATCAATAAGGGACCAAAACTGGGATTACATTTACTGATGACACAATGATAGGGGTGAGAGGAAGTTGTAAGGAGGATATAAGGAGACCGCAAAGGGATTTAGATTTGTTAAGTTAGTTGGGAAAATAAGTGACAAAGTACACTGTTAAGAGGATGTGCATGGCAGAAGAATTGCAATGCAACATTTAATTGAGGAGACAGTGAAAGAGAGCGAGAGGGAGAGAGAGAAAGTGACAGAGGACTTCAGAGGTACACAGGGATGTGGTTTCCTGGTATATGTTATCCATTGCAAGAGGTATTGATGACAAAATGTTTTGCTACCTCATGTTTTTGATTCATTCCTGGAGTGTAGGTGTCACTGACAGGGTCAGTTTTGATTGGCCGGTCGGAAAGTGGTGGTGAGCTGCCGTATTGCAATCCAAAATCTCAATATTGCTTTGGTCGACATTGTTAAGAAAGGACTGGGCAAGGCAGAATTATTGGGAAATCTGAACAGAAGAGATCACTGAGGAGAGCAGAAAGGTCAACCAGGAAAATGAAACCTGCTGTCAGACATCCCTGTCACAGATGCCACAGTGTCTGAGCTATATGAGGGGACAAATGTATGCCAAGTGTATGATATGTACCGGGTGGGAAGCATAAGGGGTCAATTAGAGATAATTTGTGTGTGGCACAGTTCCTGCTTCTAGTGGTGCTGTCAGTCACACTGGCCCTCGATAATCCATCAGCCCCCCCAAAGTAGGAATTCCACCTTAATTGGGAATCTTCACAAACTCAAACACATCGATGAGATTCGGAAAAAGGCAAGCAAAGAGCAAATTTCTGAGGATGACCAAGCTTTCCCTGTTGCAGTGGTGTTGTGGGAATGTCACTTGTAATCCGCAGTCCCATGCTAATGTCCTGGAGGGCCTGGTTTCAAATCCCACCATGGTGAAATTGGAAAGATCTGAAACTAAAAGCCAGCTAGGAGGTGACGCAGTGGTCAGCACTGCTGCCTCATAGCGCCAGGGACCTGGGTTCGGTTCCAGCCTCGGGTGACTGTCAGTGTGGAATTCACACATTCTCCCCGTGTCTGCGTGGGTTTCCTCCGGGTGTTCGGGTTTCCTCCCACAGTCCAACGATGTGCAGGTCAGGTGGATTGGCCATGGGAAATGTAGGGGGGTGGATCTGGGTGGGTTGCTCTTTGGTGGTTAGGTATTGGGCTGAATAGCCTGTTTCTGCACTGCAGGGATTCTAACAATACATTTCCTTTCTTAATGGTAGCCATGTATTAATCGCCATAGATACAGTCGAAGAGAGGAATTCTGCTCTCATTACCTGGTCTGGTGACTCCAGACTCATGTCAAATCTGAAATGGCCAAGCAAGGCATTCAGTTCAAGGGCAGCAAGGCAATCAGTGCTGATTCACGTTCCACAAATGGATAATAAAAACATTCCACTTAACAGCGTGAGTCATTAATATGATAGCGATGATTTATTGCCACTTGTACTCTATAACGCATGACATGATAAAATACAGTGGAAAGCTTTAACCACCTCTACCACAGCCAGGAGTCCCTGCTTCGGGCCTAACCACAGCCAGGAGTCCCCACTCCGGGCCTAACCACAGCCAGGAGTCCCTACTCCAGGCCCTACCACAGCCAGGAGTCCCCACTCCGGGCCTAACCACAGCCAGGAGTCCCCACTCCGGGCCCTACCACAGCCAGGAGTCCCCGCCCTGGGCCCTACCACAGCCAGGAGTCCCTGCTTCGGGCCCTACCACAGTCAGGAGTCCCCACTCTGGGCCCTACCACAGTCAGGAGTCCCCACTCCAGGCCCTACCACAGTCAGGAGTCCCCGCCCTGGGCCCTACCACAGTCAGGAGTCCCCGCCCTGGGCCCTACCACAGTCAGGAGTCCCCACTCTGGGCCCTACCACAGCCAGGAGTCCCCACTCTGGGCCCTACCACAGCCAGGAGTCCCCACTCTGGGCCCTACCACAGTCAGGAGTCCCCACTCTGGGCCCTACCACAGTCAGGAGTCCCCACTCTGGGCCCTACCACAGTCAGGAGTCCCCACTCCAGGCCCTACCACAGTCAGGAGTCCCCACTCTGGGCCCTACCACAGTCAGGAGACCCCACTCCGGGCCCTACCACAGCCAGGAGTCCCCACTCTGGGCCCTACCACAGCCAGGAGTCCCCACTCTGGGCCCTACCACAGCCAGGAGTCCCCGCCCTGGGCCCTACCACAGTCAGGAGTCCCCGCCCTGGGCCCTACCACAGCCAGGAGTCCCCACTCTGGGCCCTACCACAGTCAGGAGTCCCCACTTCAGGCCCTGCCACAGTCAGAAGTCCCCACTCTGGGCCCTACCACAGCCAGGAGTCACCACTCTAAGCCCTACCACAGCCAGGAGTCCCCACTCTAAGCTTACTGTAGTCAGGAGTACAAGCTCTGGGCCCACCGCAACTAGTAGTTGCTGCTCTAGGCCTGTCACAACCAGGAGTCCCCACTCGGGCCTCTCGCAGCCAGGAGCCCATGGTTCCGCTGAAGCTGCCGCCTCACCAACACAGGATGACACGGACTAAAAACCAAAATTGATATGGGAGTCGTACCAATTTATTACCCCTAAATACTGTGCAAGATGTGTACCTCAGCAATTGTCACAGCCTTCATGATATGACCTCACAGCAAGTAACTGCTCACCAATAAGTGCTGATAAACCTGATCATCTCGGATTCCCAAAAGCTTTGACCTGGCAGATGCCAGTGGTGCAGTCGTGACAGGGCTACCAGTCTCAATTCAAACTTTACCCACTGTAGTGGAAGAGACCACCAGTGACACAATCGAATCAGTCAACTATCTCAAACACACACCTAACCAGGTGGATTTGACACAGTTAGCACTTTCGAGGGTGTTGCAGACTTGCGTCTTTAAAGATTATGCGTCTCCATGTATTGACCCTGTGAAGGTGAATGTTCAGGAGATGTCTCAAGCAGAATGGAACAAGGCAGAGGTAAAGTGGTACAATCCACCACATAGAATGGTATAGCTCCATCATAAGCATTTGAAAGGGGAACCATACAGAATGCCTAGATTCGACGCATCTCAACATTAAAGGAGCCCACGTCAAATTCCAACCCTGGGTGATTAAATCCTCAATGTTCTGAAGCAAAGTTCTTGCTCAAGTTAAAGAAAAGCATTGTTGCTGGTCTGTCCACTTAGCAGTAGAAACCCAAAAGCTCACGACATTTCAGGTGCTATTCGGAGAGTATTTTTACCTATGGCTACCATTTGAGCTCTCGGTTCACCAAGACCTAGTCCAGCAGCAGATGGAAACAAGTATGGAGAATATAGCTGGCTGTCCGTTTCTAATGTTTGTATGTCACTGTGGAGGGTAAGACAACAGCACAGGGCGATAATAACTTTCACTGACTGACGGCAGTGGTACGATGACAAGCATTGGAATTTATCTGTAAAAAGTTCCAAGTTGCACGTCTAACAAGGAAATGTTGAGGGGGCTAGGGATTTTCTCATTGGTGTGAAGAAGGATGAGCAGTGACTTGTTAGAGGTGTACCAACTGGTGAGAGGCATGGATTGAGTGTGTCCCCAGGGCAGAAATGGCTATCACAAGGGGGCATAATTTTAAAGTGAATTGGATGGAGGTTTAGGGGAGATATCAGAGGTGAGTTCTTTACACAGAGTGGTGGGTGCACGGAAGGGACTGCCAGTGGTGGTAGTACAGTCAGATACGTTAGGGACATTTAAGCGACTCTTGGATAAGCACATGGAGGATAGTACAATGAAGGGTATGTAGGTTAGTCTGAACTTCGAGTAGGATAAAAGGTCAGCACAACATTGAGGGCTGAAGGGTCTGTACTGTGCTGTACTGTTCTATGTTCTACATTCTGCGTTCTGTGTTCTATGTACTATGTACTATGTTCTATGTACTATGTTCTATGTTCTGTATTCTATGCACTATGTTCTGTGTTCTACGTACTATGTTCTATGTTCTGTATTCTATGTTCTACGTTCTGTGTTCTATGTTCTATGTTCTAGGTTCTAGGTTCTGTGTTCTATATACCATGTTCTATGTACTATGTTCTATGTTCTGTATTCTATGTTCTACATTCTGTGTTCTATGTACTATGTTCTATGTTCTGTATTCTATGTTCTACGTTCTGTGTTCTATGTTCTATGTTCTATGTACTATGTTCTGTGTTCTATATACCATGTTCTATGTACTATGTTCTATGTTCTGTATTCTATGTTTCACGTTCTATGTTCTGCATTCTGTGTTCTATGTTCTGTGTTCTATGTTCTATGTTCTATGTACTATGTTCTGTGTTCTATATACCATGTTCTATGTACTATGTTCTATGTTCTGTGTAATATGTACTATGTTCTATGTACTATGTTCTATGTTCTGTATTCTATGTTCTACGTTCTGTGTTCTATGTTCTATGTTCTATGTTCTATGTTCTGTGTTCTATATACCATGTTCTATGTACTATGTTCTATGTTCTGTATTCTATGTTTCACGTTCTATGTTCTGCATTCTGTGTTCTATGTACTATGTTCTGTGTTCTATGTTCTACATTCTGCGTTCTGTGTTCTAGGTTCTGTGTTCTATGTTCTATGTTCTACGTTCTGCGTTCTGTGTGCTATGTTCTATGTTCTGTGTTCTAAGACAATGATTTGAAAAGCAAATTGAATGGGTTCTTGTGGGAAAGTTACAACCATTGGCGCATAGAGCAGGAGAATTCGACCGAGGGAGGATGAGGCAACCATGGCTGACAAGGGAAGTCAGGGATAGCATCAAAGCAAAAGGAAAAATGTACAAAGTGGTGAAGATCAGTAGGAAGACAGAGGATTGGGAAGCCTTTATAAACCAACAATCTAAAAAGCAAATAAGGGGGCAGAAGATGAAATATGAGATTAGGCTAAGCGGAGATGGGTACTGCAGATGGTGGAAATCAGAGTCAAGATTAGAGTGGTGCTGGAAAAGCACAGCAGGTCAGGCAGCATCCGAGGAGCAGGAAAATTGATGTTTCAGGCAAAATCCCTTCATCAGGAATTGAGACTAAGCTAAAAAAAAGCTTAGCTAGCAATATAAAAGAAAATTGCAAAAGTTTTTTTTAGATGTATTAAAGGTAAGAGAGAGGCAAAGGTGGACATTAGGCCCGTGGAAAACGAAGCTGGAGAATAGGGAACAAAGAAATGACAGAGGAATTTAATGGGTACTTTGCATCAGGTTTCACAGAGGCAAGTCACCAGCAGCATTCCAGAACTTCCTGAGAGAGGCACGGGGCAGAGGTGTGGGCAGTGACCATCTCTGAGGAGAAAGTGTTGGGGAAGCTGAAGGTGGATAAATCATCTGGACCAGATGGACTACACCCCAGAGTTGTGAAGGAGATAGCCGAGGAGATTGTGGAGGCATTGGTGGTGAACTTTCAGGAATCAGTGGAGTCAGGGAGGGTCTCAGAGGACAGAAAGATTGCTCTTGTAACACCCCAGTTTAAGAAGGAATGAAGGCAGAAGTTGGGAAATTACAGGGCAGGTTAGCCTGATCTCAGTAACAAACACAGAAATTGCTGGAAAGCTCAGTAGTCATAGTCATGGAGTCATAAAGATGTACAGCATGGAAACAGACCCTTCAGTCCAACTGGCCCATGCCGACCAGATATCCCAACCCAATCTAGTCCCATTTGCCAGCACTTGGCCCATATCCCTCCAAACCCTTCCTATTCATATACCCATCCAGGTGCCTTTTAAATGTTGTAATTGTACCAGCCTCCACCACTTCCTTTGGCAGCTCATTCCATACAGAGATCACCCTCAAAATGAAAAAGTCGCCCCTTGGGTCTCTTTTATATCTTTCCCCTCTCACCCTAAACCTATGCCCTCAAGTCCTGGACTCCCCGACCCCAGGGAAAAGACTTTGCCTATTTACCCTATCCATGCCCCTCATGATTTTATAAACCTCTATAAGGTCACCCCTCAGCCTCCAATGCTCCAGGGAAAACAGTCCCATCCTATTCAATCTCTCCCTATAACTCAAATCCTCCAACCCTGGCAACATCCTTATAAATCCTTTCTCAACCTTTTCAAGTTCCACAGCATCCTTCAGACAGGAGAGAGACCAGAATTGCACACAATATTCTAACCAATGTCTTGTACGACCGCAACATGACCTCTCAAAGGTGTGGCATAATCTGTGGAGAGAAATCAAAGTTAACTTTTCAGGTCCAGTGACCCTCCCTGAGAACACGCGATCTGAAATGTTAACTTTGATTTCTTTCCACAGATGCTGCCAGACTTACTGAGTGTTTCCAGCAACTCTGTTTTTAAATCTGATTTCCAGCATCTGCAGTTCATTTGGTCTCCATTTCGCCTGATCTCGGTCGTTGGTGAGATTTTGAGTCCATTGTGAGGAACGAGATTGCGGAGTACTTGGAAGTGTGTGGTAAAATAGGGCTGAGTCAAGGGGAGATCATGCCTGACAAATCTGTTAGAATTCTTTAATTCTGGAGAGTGGGCAAAGTAGGTCACAGAAGGAATATGCTGTGGAAAAGTGTGAGGTTATGCACTTTCGTAAGAAGAATAGAGGCATAAACTATTTTCTAAACGGAGAAAGGCTTCAGAAATCTGAAGTGCAAAGGGACTTGGGAGTCAGTTCAGGATTCCCTTCAGGTTAACTTGCAGATTCAGTTGGCAGTTAGGAAGGTAAGTGCAATGTCTGTATTCACTTTGGGAGGGACTTGAATACAGGAACAAGGATGTACTGCTGAGGTTGTATAAGGATCTAGTCAGACCGCAGTTGGAATACTGTGAGCAGTTTTGGGCCCCTTACCTAAGGAAGGATGTGCCGGTGTTGGAGTGGGTCCAGAGGGGATTTACAGGAATGATCCGAGAGGTGAAGGAGTTGTCTGATTGGATAGGAGGGAGCAATGTTGTGATCCCATTGACTTGCCTCAGGACCACCCACCCCCAACTGAGAGCTGGGCTGGAAAACCAGAGCGTGACCTTGCTACCCACATGCCAATTGAGACCCTGATGTGGGTGTTTAACACTCACATGTGGAAAGTGATAGGCAGACCGGGCAGAGGAGGGAGGGCACTGGTTCACGGGCACTCAGTATCTGTCTGAGAAACCTGCCATTGGAAAATTGGGGAGGGGAGCGGGCACACACAAGAGACCCATTCTCTGCCCTTTCATGTAACATATGGGTGGCATGGTGGCTCAGTGGTTAAGCATTGCTGCCTCACAGTGCCAGGATCTGGGTTGATACCAGACTCAGGCAACTGTCTGTGTGGAGTTTGCACATTCTCCCCGTGTCTGCGTGGGTTTCCTCCGGGTGCTCCAGTTTCCTCCCACAGATGGTATTAGCAATAACAATAACATTAGCAAATTTGCTGATGATACAAAGCTGGGTGGCAGGGTGAAATGTGAGGAGGATGTTAGGAGATTACAGGGTGACCTGGACAGGTTAGGTGAGTGGACAGATGCATGGCAGATGCAGTTTAATGTGGATAAATGTATGGTTATCCACTTTGGTGGCAAGAACAGGAATGCACATTACTACCTCAATGGAATCAATTTAGGTAAAGGGTCAGTACAAAGAGATCTGGGTGTCCTTGTATACCAGTCAATGAAGGTAAGCATGCAGGTACAGCAGGTAGTGAAGAAGGCTAATAGCATGCTGGCCTTCATAACAAGAGGAATTGAGTATAGAAGCAAAGAGGTTCTTCTGCAGCTGTACAGGGCCCTGGTGAGACCACACCTGGAGTACTGTGTACAGTTCTGGTCTCCAAATTTGAGGAAAGACATTCTGGCTATTGAGGGAGTGCAGCGTAGGGTCACGAGGTCAATTCCTGGAATGGCGGGATTACCTTACAAGGAAAGACTGGAGCGACTGGGCTTGTATACCCTTGAGTTTAGAAGACTGAGAGGGGATCTGATTGAGATGTATAGGATTATGAAAGGACTGGACACTCTGGCAGCAGGAAACATGTTTCTGCTGATGGGGGAGTGCCGAACCAGAGGACACGGATTAAAAATACGGGGTAGACCATTTAGGACAGAGATGAGGAGAAACTTCTTCACCCAGAGAGTGGTGGCTGTGTGGAATGCTCTGCCCCAGAGGGCAGTGGAGGCCCAGTCTCTGGATTCATTTAAGAAAGAGTTGGATAGAGCTCTCAAGGATAGTGGAATCAAGGGTTATGGAGATAAGGCAGGAACAGGATACTGATTAAGGATGATCAGCCATGATCATATTGAATGGTGGTGCAGGCTCGAAGGGCAGAATGGCCTACTCCTGCACCTATTGTCTATTGTCTATTGTCCAAAGATGCGCAGGTCAGGTGAATTGGCCATGCTAAATTGTCCGTAGTGTTAGGTGCATTAGTCAGGGATAAATATCAGGTAGGGGGATGAGTTTATCTTTGGAGGGTCAGTGTGGACTTGATGGGGTAAAGGGCTTGTTTCCTTACTGTAGGGAATCTAATCTAATGTAAACCACTTCCCAACCCCTGCACACCATTTCCTTCCCCTGGGATCTAATGGTGAATCCGTATTAGTGAACCCATCACTAATAAGGATGATGAACTCAGAGCATGGATCAGTACTTGGGGCTACGATATTGTGGCTGTTACAGGGATTTGGATATCACAGGGGCAGGGATGGTTGCTGGATGTTCCAGGGTTTAGATGTTTCAAAAGGAATAGGGAGGGAGGTAAAAGAGGTGGGGGGAGTGGCATTGCTAATCAGGGACAGTATCACAGCTGCAGAAAGGGAGGTTGTTGAGGAGGGGTTTGTCAGCAGAGTCAGTATGGGGGGGGTGGAGGGGGGGTGGGGGAAGTCAAAAACAGGAAAGGAACAGTCACTTGATTGGGAGTTTTCTACAAGCCCCCCCCCCCCCCCCCCCCAATAGCCACAGAGACACAGAGGAGCAGACTGGGGGACAGATAGAGTCATAGAGGTGTACAGCATGGAAACAGACTCTGCAGTTATGGAAAGGTGTAGGAGTAACAGGGTTGTTGTCATGGGTTACCTCAACTTCCCTAATATTGATTGGAACCTCCTTAGTGCAAATACTTTGGATGGAGTAGATTTTGCCAGGTGTGTCCAGGAAGGGTTTCTGATTCAATATGTAGATAGGCTGACTAGAGGGGAGGCCATATTGGATTTGGTGCTTGGCAACAAACCAGGCCAGGTGTCAGATCTCTTGGTGATAGTGATCACAACTCCCTGACCATTACTATAGGCATGGAGAGGGATGGGAGTAGAAGGTATGGGAAAGTATTTAATTGGGGGAGGGGGGATTACAATGCTTTTAGACAGGAACTGTAGAACATAAACTGGGAGCAGATATTCTCAGGGAAGTGCACGACAGAAATCTGGAGGTTGTTTAGGGAGCACTTGGTGTGAGTGCTGGATAGGTCTGTCCCACTGAGGCAAGGAAGAGATGGTAGGGGGAAGGAACATTGGGTGACGAGGGATGTGGAACATCAAGTCAAGAGGAAGAAGGAAGCTGACTTAAGGTTGAGGAAGCAAGGATCAGACAGGGCTTTAGAGGGTTACAAGGTAGTCAGGATGGAACTGAAGGATGGACTTAGGAGAGCTAGAAGGGGGCATGAAAAACCCTTGGCAGATAGGATTAAGGGAAGTCCCTCACTTATGTACGGGACACGAGGATGGCCAGAATGAGGGTAAGGCCAATCAGGGATAGTGAAGGGAACTTGTGCCTGGAGTTGGAGGAAGTAGGGGAGGTCCTTAATAAATACTTTGCTTCAGTATTCACTAGTGAGAGGGACCGTGTCATTTGTGAGGACAGTGTGAAACAGACTGATACATTCAAACATGTTGATGTTAAGAAGGAGGATATCCTGGAAATTTTGAAAAACATGATAGATAAGTCCCCTGGACCAGATGGGATGCACCCAAGGTTGTCTACGGGAAGTGAGAGAAGAGGTTGCTGCGCCTATGGTGATGATGTTTACATCCTCACTGTCCACTGGAGTGGTGCCAGACCATTGGAGGGTGGCAAATGTTATTCCCTTGTTCAAGAAAGGGAATAGGGATAATCCTGGGAATTAAAGACCAATCAGTCTTACATCAGTGGTGGGCAAATTATTGGAGAGGATTCTGAGAGACAGGATTTATGATTATTTGGAAACACAAGTTTGATTAGAGATAGTCAGCATGGCTTTGTGAGGGGTAGGTCATGCCTCACGAACCTTATTGAACTCTTGGAGGATGTGACAAAACACATTGATGAAGGTAGAGCGGTGGAAGTGGTGTATATGGATTTTAGCATGGTATTTGATAAGGTTCCCCTGGTAGGCTCATTCAGATAGTAAGGTGGTATGGGATACAGGGAAATCTGGCTGTCTGAATACAGAATTGACTGGCCCACAGAAAACAGAGGGTGGTGGTAGATGGAAAGTATTCAGAGCTCAGTTATCAGTGGCATTCCGCAGGGATCGGTTCTTAATTTTGCCAATGACACGAAGGTTGATGGAGCTGTGGACAATGCAGAGGGCTATTGTAGGTTGCAATGGGACAGGATACAGAGCTGGGCTGAGAAGTGGCAGGTGGAGTTCAATCTGGAAAAGTGTGAAGTGATTCACTTTGGAAGGTCAAATGTGAATGCAGAATACAGGGTTAAAGGCAGGATTCTTGGCAGTGTGGAGGCACGGAGGGATCTTGAGGTCCACGTCCATAGATCCCTCAAAGTTGCCACCCAAGTTGACAGAGTTGTTAAGAAAGTATATGGTGTATTGCTTTCATTAGCAGGGGGATCGAGTTTAAGAGCCACAGGGTTATTCTGCAGCTCTATAGAGCCCTGGTTAGACCACACTTGGAAAACTGTGTTCAGCTCTGGTCACTTCATTATAGGGAGGATGTGGAAGCTGTAGAGAGGGTGCTGAGGAGATTTACCAGGATGCTGCCTGGACTGGAGGGCATGTCTTATGACGAAAGGTTGAGGGAGCTGGGGCCAAATCTTACTGCAGTGAAGGAGGATGAGAGGTGACTTGATAGAGGTGTACAAGATGATGAGAGGCATAGATAGAGTGGATAGCCAGAGACATTTTCCCCAGGATAGAAATGTCTATCACGAGGAGGCATAATTTTAAAGTGATTGGGGGAAGGTTTAAGGGAGATGTCAGAGGTCAGTTCTTTCCACAGAGAGTGGTGGGTGTGTGGAATGCACTGTCAGCGGTTGCAGTAGAGTCGGATCCATTTGGGACATTTAACCAACTCTTGGATAGGTACATGGATGAAAGTACAATAAAGGGTATGTTAAGTTAGTCTGATCAGAGAGTCAGGTAAAAGGCTGGCCCAACATTGAGGGTCGAGGGGCCTGTACTGTGCTGTACTGCTCTATGTTCATACGAAACTCTGAGTGTATTCCACACAGGGACATAAAGATACTGGGAGAGTCTGTGTCAGTGAAGTCAAAATGGTGACACTGACAGGCTAGCCATCATTAACTTCAAAATCTGGGCCTATTCTAGTAGATGGCTGGATTTTAAATAATAGTAAAAGCATAACTCATGTGGGGGTGTACCTGCAGGTGTGTGACTGAACTGTAATCCTGTTTCTTTACCCCCTCAGATTGGAGCCTCTCTGTTTGCCAGTAACATCGGCAGTGGCCACTTTGTGGGATTGGCTGGGAACGGTGCAGCTGGTGGGATAGCCACCGGAGGATTCGAATGGAATGTACGTACTCATTAGATTGTCTTCAGAGAATCCACACTATCAGTACACTTAGTCATGGTTTACCCGGCAACAGGCTGGGACAGGAGATAAGAGGCTGTAACCAAGATAGCCTGATCGTTCCAAAGAACAATCAGTCATAGAATGTTAGAGCTGTACAGCATGGAAACAGACCATTCGGTCCAGGTCATCCATGCCGACCAAATATCCTAACCTAATCTCTTCCCATTTGCCAGCATTTGGTCCATATCCCTCTAAGTCAAAAAGTGTGGTGCTGGAAAAGCGCAGCCAGTCAGGCAGCATCTGAGGGACAGGACAGTCGATGTTTTGGGCATAAGGTCGTCATCGGAATCAAACATCAATTCTCCCGTCCCTCGGATGCTACCTGACTGGCTGCGCTTTTCCAGCGCCTCACTTATTTGCCTTGATCTCCAGCATCTGCTGGCCTCACTTTCTCTATAACCCTCCAAACCCTGTTCATGTACCCAGTCATTGGCTTTGCTCAGAGATAGCAAGATGGTGGAGGATTCAGTATTTTCTGATCTCTTTAATGATTCTTCTATGAAGCACTGATCGATGTTGGGAGCAATTGCGGTCATTGTGGCCCTGCTGATGGACATTTTCCAAATGGGAGCACAGCCAATTGGAGTGGGCAGGATATATGACATCCCACATTCCCCAGACCACTCCCAATCAATGTCAGCACTCATGCCTCTCAGCAAGATATCGATGAACAGGATGGTGGGGTAAAGTCAGAACCAAAACACTGAAGTGGATTTTCACACAATCCCCTGTGGATTGTAACAATCCTGATTGGCCAGCTCGGAGTTGTATGTGACCTTTAAACTCTCACATCTGAGCATTGGCACATCATAGAATCCCTACAGTGTGGAAACAGGCCCTTCAGCCCAACAAGTCCACATCGACCCTCCGAAGAGTAACCCACCCAGACCCATTCCCCTGCCCTATTATTCGACATTGACCACGGACTAACAGACCTAACCTACTGACTAACATCCCTGAACACTGTGATGCAGCAGCGCTAACCACTGAGCCATCATGCCGCCCCAAGTCTTAGATTTTTTTTTTTCTGTGGAGTGTGACCATCGCTGCTCAGGCCAACCGTTGGCCCTTGAACTGAGAGGCTTGCTGGGCGAAGACTCTAAACTAGAACTGGCAGATTCCCGTTCCTAACTGGACCTGAGTGAAACAAAGCTGCCACCACTGAGACTGGATTCCCATTCCCAGATTAATTCATGAAATTCCACAAACTGTCCTGGTGGGATTTGAACTTCCAGACCATTAGCCTGGGGCCTGTCAGTCTGCGTGCCCAATGACAGTACGACTGGGCCACCATCGGCCCAGTTCAGGTGGTGTCAGCCCACCCACTCCCCCCACCCAGCAGCACACACTTTCCTACCCCCCACCTTCCCTTCACTGCCTCACCATTTACCCTTTCCCTCCTGCTGACCAGAACAGGCAGGCCGCACCGAAAACAACAGGAACGGCTCCCAACAAAAGGCCTGAGACAGAGTTCTAGGTGACTAACAGTTTTACAGTCTGCAAATCAAACAACAAAGACTGATGGGATTGGCGACGGTCAGAGAGAAACAGCAGAAATTAGGAAGAATCCAGATCTCTGGGTGACAGGCACTAAAAACACGTTAGGGCTTACACATTAAATAAAAACACAATGAACAATTAAGCATCAGAGCAAACTACAGACTGAACTAGTTCCTACAAGTGTTTCTTTATTCGTTCATGGGATGAGGGTGGCACTGGTTAGGCCAATGTTTTTTTTGCCCAGAGTCACCCACAGCGCTGTGGGTCGGTAGGCGAGACTAGCTTCCTTCCTTAAAGAAGGTGAGTGAATCCAGAGGAGAAAGTGAGGACTGCAGATGCTGGAGATCAGAGCTGAAAAATGTGTTGCTGGAAAAGCGCAGCAGGTCAGGCAGCATCCAAGGAGCAGGAGAATCGACCTTTCGGGCATGAGCCCTTCTTCAGGAATCCAGTGAATCCAGAGGGACGCTTCCCATGACAGTTGACAATGGATCCATGGTCATCATTAGACTCTTAATTCCCCCATCTGCCGTTAGCTGGGTTAGCAGTGCAACAACAACACCACAAGCCCGTTGTCATCATGACTTCTCAACCAGATGAAACACGTTGTCCGAGTTTAGTTTGGAACTTGAGAAGGTGATATAGAACTGGCTGTGAGACTCGATCTGCTGGGTCCCATTATTTCTGCGAATTAAATTACATTCTCTGAATCCATAAACCTTTCCAAACGGTATATTTCCACCATTTTGTTAGAAGGAGTTGAAGCAGAAGCCACAACACCTTCAATGTTCAGTACAGAAGTAAAGCTGGATTAAACAGGGTACCTCATTTGTTTTTGAGCGCAGGGATTCCTGTATATCAATACAATCGTTATGTCCATTCGGCAGTACTGTAACCTTTCTTTGCTCCTCCTGTACCAGGCCCTGGTCATTGTCATTATTCTGGGATGGCTGTTTGTACCAATCTACATCAGAGCTGGGGTGAGTAGCTTCTCATTTGATCCTTTCCTGTGACGGTCTTGGGCTGTGGTATTTTCTCCTGTTTTTGCACGGCTCTGACTGTCTCCTCGCCTCAAGGTGGTGACCATGCCGGAGTACTTGAAGAAGCGATTTGGAGGGAATCGGATCCGGATTTACCTCTCTGTGCTCTCGCTTTGCCTCTACATATTCACCAAGATATCGGTGAGTTCCGAGCCCTGTCCTTGAACCATGCCACGGACATGTTAGAAAAAGAGCGCAAAGCGCCCGCTCTAGCTCAACAAGTTGGGAAGTTTGATGGTTAAACGGGGCATGAGCAAACCCTGGGATGCTGCATGGGAACAGGGGACGGGGCTGCACCCATTATCATTTTCATGTGACATAGGCCAAGCCATCCCTAATGGCCAAGAGGGTAGTAAAGAGTCAACCACATCACAGTAGACCTGGACTGCACTGTCCTCCCCTCAAGGACATGAGTGAACCAGATGGGTTTTTACACGGTCCCATTAGGTCAGCTTTTAACTCCGAATTCTTGTTTATCGGATTTAAATGTCTCCATTTGCCACAGTTAGAATCCAATCCAGGTTCCCACTGCAGGTCAGGACTCCACTGCTCCATCACTGCCTCCCCATTACTGCCAAACCACCTTCCCACTCTGTGATGTTCCACACACAGAGCAGGGCATCAATCAAAGAGGTAATATTGACAGGGAAAGATGCAGGATCCATCCCGTATCACAGCCTTGCGCATGACCGTGCACTGAACCTTCCAGCCCCCGCAGGAAATGTGTCAAGAGGAAGGATTTGCTTCCAATCATCCACCAATCAGGAATGGAGGGCATAGATTTAAAGTAATTAGCAAAAGTGGGATGAGGAAGAACTTTTTCACACAGTTAAGAGTCTGGAATGCTTTCCCTGAGGCAGGGAAAAGGCAGGAGAATGCCTTCAGGTGAGATGTTTATTCCAGTGTGGAAACAGGCCATTTGGCCCAACAAGTCCACACCAACTCTCTGAAGAGGAGTTAACTCAACCATTCCCCTACACTTACCCCTGACTAATGCACCTAACCTACACATCCCTGAACACTATGGTGAATTTAGCATGGCCAATTCACCCTAACCTACACATCCCTGAACACTATGGTGAATTTAGCATGGCCAATCCACCCTAACCTACACATCCCTGAACACTATGGTGAAGTTAGCATGGCCAATTCACCCTAACCTACACATCCCTGAACACTATGGTGAATTTAGCATGGCCAATTCACCTAAGCTGCACATCTTTGGACTGTGGGAGGAAACCCACACAGACACGGGGGGAATGTGCAAACTCCACACAGACAGTCGCCCGAGGCTGGAATCAAACCTGGGTCCCTGGCGCTGTGAGGCAGCAGTGCTAACCACTGAGTCACCATGCCACATTGGAACAGTTATGTGATTCTGCAACAGGGTCAAATGGAGAGTTACTGTGCAGATCCACTAAGGGGCAGATGTTTAATAATCATGTCGAATGTAAAATGGTGAGTGTAAGAGTTTAAAGCATCAAAGTGAGAATTTGGACTAAGTAGTGTTGAGGGTAAAATAACTCCCCAGAGGTCGGTATCTTGTCACCAAGTTCCTCTTTATTTACACAGGGAGAGCCCTTGACACTGATCCAGCTCCTTCAGAGCCAGCTCTCAGAGTGAACAGGATATCTGACCTGCCTGTACTTATCTGTCAGCCAGGGCTCCCTGATTAGACCAGATGAATAAACCCCAATCAGGGAACTCATGTTCTCTGTAGTGCACCTTGCTGACTGCGTTACAATCATGACACAGGGCATCACAACATCTTTTAGCTGAGGCTGTTCTCAGGAGGTGAAGCAGCTGGAGTAAGATCCACTATGGGGCCTGTGTGTATGGCCAGAGAATGGCATGAACTTGATAACCATGAGCCTGGGTGGCACGGTGGCTCAGTGGTTAGCACTGCTGCCTCCTAGCGCTAGGGACTTGGGTTCGATTCCAGCCTTGGGTGACTGTCTGAGTGGAGTTTGCACCTTCTCCCCGTGTCTGCGTGGGTGTGCTCTGGTTTCCTCCCACAAAGATGTGGGGAGCTAGCCATGGTAAGTTGCCCATCACGTGCAGGATAGATGAATTAGCCATAGGAAATGCAGGAATAGGGTGGGGAGTGTGTGGGTCTGTGTGGGGTGCTCTTCAGAGAGTCATGATGGGCTGAATGGCCTGCTTCCACACTGTAGGAATTCGATGATGGGTCAAACAGCTTACTTGTGGTATTAACGTGCGAGAATAAAACCCTGAAAGAATTCAGTGGTTTGTTTTGTAACCAGAAAGCTCAAATTCCTTGAACGTTCCTCTGTATCTGTGCCACCTTCTCCATCCCCAGACTAAGGTCTTCCAATTCTGGCCTCCTGCTGTGCTCCACGTTCACTTGACCCACCATTGATGGCCACCCCTTCAGCCACCAAGGAGCGCCATTAGCTAACTAAAGCTTCTCACCTCTCCCTCTCTCTTCTCCCTTAAAATCTGCTTAAGATCCGAACCTTTTGTTCCCACTGTTCTAACATCTCCGTCTTGGTGAAGTATTTTGTCATCTTCCTTTCACTCTGTGAGAGCTGCGTTATTGTTGTTATTGTAAATGACGACACAGCATGTTTCACAGATCCTTCTCCGTTGCTAACTCTTTGTCAGACTTCAGATCACTCAGACTCGTGAGAGCTCAGCTCCTTTAGCAGTGTATGTTTGAGCTGTGCTGAAAATGTGTTGCTGGAAAAGCGCAGCAGGTTAGGCAGCATCCAAGGAACAGGAGAATCGACGGTTCGGGCATGAGCCCTTCTTCAGGAATGAGGAAAGTGTGTCCAGCGGGCTAAGATAAAAGGTAGGGAGGAGGGACTTGGGGGAGGGTGTTGGAAATGCGATAGGTGGAAGGAGGTCAAGGTGAGGGTGATAGGCCGGAGTGGGGTGGGGGCGGAGAGGTCAGGAAGAAGATTGCAGGTTAGGAAGGAGGTGCTGAGTTCGAGGGATTTGACTGAGACAAGATGGGGGGAGGGGAAATGAGGAAACTGGAGAAATCTGAGTTCATCCCTTGATTCCTCATTTCTCCTCCCCTCACCTTGTCTCAGTCCCAACCCTCGAACTCAGCACCGCCTTCCTAACCTGCAATCTTCTTCCCGACCTCTCCGCCCCCACCCCCACTCCGGCCTATCACCCTCACCTTGACCTCCTTCCACCTATCGCATTCCCAACGCCCCTCCCCCAAGTCCCTCCTCCCTACCTTTTATCTTAGCCTGCTGGACACACTCTCCTCAATCCTGAAGAAGGGCTCATGCCCGAAACGTCGACTCTCCTGCTCCTTGGATGCTGCCTGACCTGCTGCGCTTTTCCAGCAACACATTTTTCAGCTCTGATCTCCAGCATCTGCAGTCCTCACTTTCTCCTTGTTTGAACTGTCACAATGGCTGGAGTGATCAGCAAACAGTGCGAAGGTCCATTTGTGTCACTGCTGCACACACTCAACTTTATGGCTCCTAAATTTGCTGACATGTATAATAAGGTTTAAATCTTTGAGAAGGGTTTTGGTATATAAATCAATTGTTAACGAACTTTCACAAGCAAGGGTGCAGAGGTCACACAATCCTATTCGGAATGATGCCTTGCTGTTAAAATATTAATAATCATAATTACATTCGGTGTGACTGTAGTGAACCATAAATGGACCATACATCAACTAAGAACAGTGCAAGCGGTTGAGACTCATCACATCCAATCTGCATTCGTTTTGCTCCTGGTTAACCACTGGGCTGAACTCATAGAATCCTGACAGTGTGGAACCAGGCGATTTGGCCCATCGCGTCCACGCTGACCCACTGAAGAGCACCCCTCCCAGGCCCACCTCTGTCACCCTGCATTCCCTGCGGCCAACCCTCCTTTGGACTGAGGGAGGAAACCGGCGGATATATGCACGCACAATCTGGTATTAACTCGCTGGACTAAAACGTCAAAGGAGCTGTACTGTTTATTTTAAAATCAGAAAGCTCAAATTCCTTGAACATCCCTCTGTATTTGTGTGACCTTCTCCAGCCCTATAAACCCCCACCCTAAGATATCGTTACTCTTCCAATTCTGACTTGCTGCCGTGCTCCAAGTACCTTTGACCAGTCATTCAAGTCATTGAGTCTGCTTATGACCGAGATAAACAGATTCTTGAGTATCAAGGGTTACAGGGGGAAAATGGAGTTGAGGAACCTATCAGCTCTGATTGAATGGTGGAGCAGACTCAATGGGCTGAATGGCCTAATTTCTGCTCTTGTGTCTATGGTCTTAATGGGCAAGCTCCACACAGGCAGTTACCCAAGGGTGGGATCGAACCTGGGTCCCTGGTGTTGTGAGGCAGCTGTGCTAACCACTGAGCCACCTCTCAATTATCTCCAGGAGATGTACGCGCTTGTTTAGGCCACACCCAGAGTACTGTGCACAGATTTGGTCTCCTTATCTCAGGAAAGATTGTCCCAGAGGGAGAGTTCCTGGGGTGCTGGGACTGTCCTATGAAGAGAGATTCAGGCCTGTATCCTGTAGACATTTGAAGAATGGGTGGCTCAGTGGTTAGCACTGCTGCCTCACAGTGCTGGGAACCTGGGTTTGATCCCAGCCTTGGGGTGATTGTCCTGTGTGAAGTTTGTATGTTCTCCCCTGTGTCTGGTATGGGTTTCCTCCCACAATCCAAAGATGTGCAGGTCAGGTGAATTGGCTGTGCTATATTGTTCAGGGATGTGTAATTTAGGTGCATTAATTAGAGGTAAATGTAGGGGAATGGGTCAGGGTGGACTTGTTGGGCCAAAGGGCCTGTTTCCACAAGGTAGGGATTCTATGAGTAGCAGAGATGCGTTTAAGATATTTCCCCTGAGTGGAGAACCTAGAACCATTTAAGAATGAAGGGGCTGTGGACATGAGGAGAATTTGTTTTAAATCAGAAGGTGATGAACATTTGGCATTTTCTACCACAGGGAGATGTGGAGGCTCAGTCTTTGACGAAGTTTCAGACAGGCTGATAGATTTCTGATGACCAGTGCGTAAAGGGTTATGGGTAAAAGTGTTCGATCAGCAATAGCCATATTGAATGGTGGACCAGGCTTGATGGCCCACTCCTGTTTGTACGTTTCCCTAAATAAAGGGTTTGGAGGGATATGGGCCGGGTGCTGGTAGATAGGACTAGGTTGGGTTGGGATATCTGGTCGGCATGGACGGGTTGGACTGAAGGGTCTGTTTCCATGCTGTACATCTCTATGACTCTGTGTGGGTGCCAAAACATGGTCTGCATTTTTAAGAAGCATATACCAGCACCAAGTTCTCCCAGATTGTTTTTAGTACATTGAGGAAAACAGCAGCAATCTGAGGGAGGCCAATCAGGGAGGCCATTGGCCTATTCATCTCTATCCTTGTTATCTCTTTTCCCAATGTCTCTCTAAGACCTTTCTTTGCTGGTCATTCATGGGATGTGGGCATGAGTTGGGCCAACATTCATTGTCCATCTTTAATCAGAGTGGTTCGAGTCATTGAGACATACAGCATGGAAACAGACCCTCCAGTCCAACCCGACCAGATACCCTAAATTAACCTAGTCCCATTTGCCAGCATTTGGCCCATATCCCTCCAAACCCTTCCTATTCATATACCCATCCAAATGCCGTTTAAATGCTGTAATTGTACCAGCCTCCACCACTTCCTCTGGCAGCTCAATCCATACACGTACCACCCTCTGTGTGAAAATGTTGCCCCTTATGTCCCTTTTATATCTTTCCCCTCTCACCCTCAACCTATGCCCTCCAGTTTTGGACTCCCCCACCCCAAAGAGAGGACCTTGTCTGTTTATCTTATCCATGCCCTTCATAGTTTGATAAAGCTCCATGAGGTTACCCCTCAGCCTCCAGCACTCCAGGCTGCCCTGAGGAAGACGGTGAGCTGCCTTCCTGAATCACTATAGTCCTTGGGGTGGAGAGAGACTCGTGGTGATGTAAGGGAGAAAGTTCCAGAACTTTGATGGTAAGGAACAAACGACGGGGTCCGACTTGGAGGGGAACGTGCCATTGATGATGTTCCCATCCATTTGCAGTCCTTGTCCATGTCAGTGATTGAGGTCATGGGTTTAAAATGTGCCATAGAGAGAGCCTCGGCGTGTTACTGCTTCAGTGTTACAGCTTCAAACCATTTCCCCATCCCTCCACACCCACCAGCGCTGCGTATCAATCACAAACGTATTATCTTATCACTTTTATTTATTCATAGACAGGATGTAAGTGTTGCTTGCAAGACCAGAATATATTGTCAATACTTATTTGCCCTTGAGAGGGCAGTGATGAAATAACATGAGTAGCATCCCTGCAGTGTGGAAACAGGCCATTCAGCCCAACAAGTCCACACCGACCCACTGGAGAGTAACCCACCCAGATCTATTCCACTACCCTATATTTACCCCTGCCTAATGCACCGAGCCAACACATCCCTGAACACTAGGGGCAATTTACCTGCATATCTTTGGACGGTGGGAGGAAACCAGAGCAAACTAGCACAGACACGAGGAGAATGTGCAAACTCTATGCAGATAGTCGCCCAAGGCTGGGTTCAAACTCAGGGTCCCTGGCGCGGTGAGGCAGCAGTGCTAACCATTGAGCCACTGTGCCGACTTTTAATGTATTTGTAATCCATGGTGTCAGGTTGAAGCTCAGGCTTGCTGCCGGAGTTTTGATACAAGGATGGCAGATTCCCTTACCTAGGGTGGCACGGTGGCACAGTGGTTAGCACTGCTGCCTCACAGCACCAGGGGCCCGGGTTCAATTCCCGACTCAGGCGACTGACTGTGTGGAGTTTGCACACTCTCCCCGTGTCTGCGTGGGTTTTCTCCGGGTGCTGCGGTTTCCTCCCACAGTCCAAAGATGTGCAGGTCAGGTGAATTGGCCATGCTAAATTGCCCATAGTGTTAGGTAAGGGGTAAATGTAGGGGAATGGGTCTGGGTGGGTTGCGCTTCGGCGGGTCGGTGTGGACTTGTTGGGCCGAAGGGCCTGTTTCCACACTGTAAGTAATCTGATGAACATGAGTGAATCAGATGAGGTTTTTTTTATAGTAATCTGACAGTTTCATGATTTCCAAAACTAAACTTAGATCTTTATTTCAGAGTTAGTTAATTAAGTGTTTTCAAAAAAGATGTTCTAATTGATGTCGTGAGATTTGAACTGACATTTCCAAATCATGAAAGTGGTTTCTGAATTACTCACAGCCCCCATCTCATAATACAGATTTAACTATAGCTCTTTCTGAATTAATCCTACAGTGGCTGCTATCCCATCATAAAGTCACTCCTTATTTATACTTGGAGAGTCCTTGACACTGATCCAGCTCCCTCAGAGTGAACAGAATCTCTGACACTCCATTTTTTTCTTCTTTCTTTTTCTTTTTTTAACCCCCCCCCCACTATCTGCCTAACTGCGGTAGTGCTTCTATTTTCCCCAGCACCCATGTTGTGTGTGTGCAGGTGAGAGACACAGTGAGAGACACAAGGTGCACAAATCTTTATTCAAATTTCCGCCACCAGGAAGAAAGGAAACACCCGAGTGTTCAGTGACAAGCACTGCCCTTCACATCAAAGGGCGATGCTGTGTGACCAACCAGCGAAGGGAAGGGCAGGGGTTAAAGACACTCCTATTTGTGTCTGTCAGCCAGAGCTCCCGGATTGGACCAGATTAACAGCTCCAATTGGGGAACTCCTACTCTATGAGGGTCCACCTGACTGACCTCACTACAATCTGTACATCCCTCCCCCTCTCAGTCTGAGGACACGGGCCAGTTCCTCTTTAAGCAGCTCCTCCTGGATTGCTTTAGCACCGGGTCAGGTTCCTCAGACTCTCTGCCTCAGATACGGGCATCGTGTAATGCACAGGAGCTCACCCCTTGCACTCAGAGCGTCTTGGATGAAATGCATTGTCCACCTCAGGCAGCAAAGGCATTGAGACAGCAACGTTCATGTCCATTTCAGACGCTGAGGTATCGTCAAGGCTGGACGGAGAGGGAGAACCCACAGGTTGTGGAACAGCCAGAAATGGTGTCGAGGAATCCGGGCACATTTTGCTCCCACACAGTTTGCAGCTGTCATATGGTCCACGTGCTTGTTCAGGACCATCGCACCTTTGTAGGTCACAGGAGCTGACCTTGCATTGACCATGCCTCTTATCCATGCAGAGATACTCCATTGGGTCCTACACCGACCCTCGCACCATCGCCCCCCCCCCCCCCCCCCCCCCGAAGTTATACATCTCTCTTGCTTGGCGGAGTCTTTTGTCCGGCATTCCTGATGCCGTTTCACCCTCCCCCAGCCAGGTCCAGGAGGATCAGATTTAACTTGGTGCAGAGTATTCTCCCCATGACCAACTCTGCTGGAGCTATCCCTGTAGCTGCATGAGCCTGAGTCCTCAAATCAAATAGGAACCAGGACAGTTTGGAGGCTGTTTCTTTAAACCTGCCTTTAATGTTTGGAATGTTTTTTTCCACCAGAGCATTGGGTAAGGGATGGTCTAGAGTTGTCTTTATATATCAGATACCATTTGACTTTAGGAAATTCTCAAATTGCCTGCTGGCAAACATTAGCCCACCATCTGTGACTAACACTTCTGGGAGACCGTGTACTGCAAAAGATGCGCACAGTATTTCTGTTGTCATCTCCATGTTTGATGAATGAATCCTATGCACGGCCAACCACTTTGAGTGGGTGTTCACCATGACTAAGGACATTGAGCCAATGAAAGGTCGATGTGTAACTCAGTCCAGGTTTGGGGGAGCGGCTGGCGGTAATTTTTGTTCTGGTTGGCACTCTGGGCACTCCCCCACCAGCACGCCCATGTCTGCATCCGCACCTGGCCAACATCTTCGTTTTGGAAAGCCCGAGGTGACCCGGCTGGCTGTGACCTTTGCTTGGGACAATCGTTCTTCCTCCCCAAAATAATACACCCATCCTGTACTGTGAGCTGGTCTCAACGAGTCAGAAAAGGTTTCTATTCGGGTTGCGGTCCCCCTTTGGTATCCCCCATCACCACCAGCTGTTTCAGTTTGGTCAGGACCAGTTCTTTCTGCAGCCCACAACCTGATATTGTCAGCTATGGCTGAAGTGTGTTCAGAAAATGTAGAACCATGACAGACTCTTCCAGTGGGTGGTGTACCTGTCAGCAGGTGACAACTCAATGCGTCCACATTTGTTACTTGACCTCTTGGATGGTGTTCCAATTTGTAATTAAACACCCTAAGAATTATAACCCACCATTGAGTTCAGCCTGAAGCTAAATACAGCACTGCCTTGTCCTATTTGAGTAGGCCTAACTGAGGTTTGTGCTTTGCTATTATAACAAATTTACCCCATAAAGGTATTGGTGAAACATCCTGACTCCAAATATGACCGCCAAACCTCCCTTGTCAATCGGGGCCTATTTACACTCTGCATCAGCCAAAGTCCTGGGTGTATATGCTACTGGGCATTCCTCTCTATTGGGCTACCTACTACCCCAATGCCATACAGGGAGGCAACGCATGTCAATACCAGATCTTACTTGGAATCATAGAGTGCCAACACCTGGGGGGATGATAAGCTGTTTCTTCACTTCCCTGAAAGACAAGGCCTGGCTACACAACCGTTTCCAAGGCTGCCCTTGTTTTTTTCAGAGTTGATGCAAAGGTGCCAGGATGGAGGCCGGGTTATGTATGAACTTTCCGTAATAGTTCCCAAGGAACGGCCTAGGTTTTGGTCCAGATGTGGGAGCTGGGGCACCTTTAATCACCCTCATTGTATCTTCCAACAGGTGTAACCCAGTCTTGTTGACTTTGTAGCCCAATAGGGAGGGGTTTGGAATATACATTTTCTGCTTCTAAGGTGCAATGTGAGACCCATCTAAAGATTGTGGCCAACTTCTCTGAATGCTCCTTATTGATCTTGCCTGTGACGAGCACACCGTCTCGATAAATAGTGGCCTGGGATAGACCTTGTAAAACGTTCTCCATCATCTGCTGAAGAACGGCACAGGCTGATGAGATCCCAAAAGCTCTCTCTCACATAATGATACAAACCCTTATGGGTATGAACTGCAGTAGACTTCATGGAATCCTCACCTAACCACATCTGCAGTTAACACATGGCTCATGTCCAGCTTGTGTGAAGGACAGTGACCCCCCCCCCCCCCTACCCCCACCCCACCACCCCACCCCACCCCTCAGGTTTGAGTACAGGGTGTTAGAGATTAGGCATTTATTCCAATCACCAATTCATCGCCACCAAGACATTTCAAGGATAATTAGGGGGTGGGCAATAAATGCTGACCCAGCCAGTGACACCCACACCTCATGAGTGAATGAAAAAAAATAGGCTTGCTCTGTGTCGCTGGGTCACACTCCGGAAGCTTCCACCCTAACAACATCGTGGGTTTACCTCCACTAACACGGACTCAGTCAGTCAGCTCACCACGACTTTCTCCAGGCCTGTGTCTGTGATCAGATCTCCAGTTGGTAACTGTCACATGTGCCAGCAGCTGGTTTTGGCGGGACTGACGGGGGGGGGGGGCAGAGAGGGCATTACACATGCGTCCACCCTCACACACATTTTGTGACAGCAAAAGGAGAAATGTCAGAATATTTACTGAGTATCCTTTCTTCATCTGTTTCTTGCAGGCGGACATGTTTTCAGGAGCCATATTTATTCGAGAGGCGCTGGGATTGAACTTGTATGTTGCCGTGGTGATCCTACTTTCCATCACTGCACTGTATACTGTGACGGGTAAGAGCATGCATCAGGAGAGATCGGCTCTTGACTTCTCCGCAGTCAGCGAGGGTGATTAAAGGTTAATCCACACCAGAGTCAGGAGGAATGGGGGTGGGGGAGGTGTGGCAGGGGTGGGGAGAAGTGGAGATGCTTGTTGGTCATGCTGATCTTGTAACCACTGGCAACTCGATGTGAAGATTAAGCAGATTGAAGGTGTCGGGGCTGCGGGAGGCGGACAGATGTAATCTTGCACATGGCGTGGCATGAGGCGTTCGGCGAGATGGAGCACATATTCATCAGAGAGGCGTTTACCCATTGAGGGGAGGTGGGCCAACATTTCTTACCCATCCCGAAAAGCCCTGGAGAAAGTCGTGGTGAGCTGACTGACTGAGTCCGTGTTAGTGTAAGTAAACCCACAATGCTGTTAGGGTGGAAGCTTCAGGAGTGTGACCCAGTGACAGGGAAGGAATAGTGACATATTTCCAGGTCAGGATGGTGAGTGGCTTATGGTGGAACAGGCAAATGGTGGCATTTCCTTGTGCGTCTTGCCCTCGGGCTTCGAGATGGTACTGGTTGTTTGCATATGTTATCATTGGCAGGTGTTACAGTTGGTACGTGTTATATTGGATAGTGTTCATTTAAGAGGTGGGTCAAATGACATTAGTGAGTCATTAGCCAGGTTCGTGGTCTTGTCCAGACTCTTACAGAGTACGCAGTTTCAGAATAAAACATTCCTGTTGAGTTCCAGCAAACAATGAGTTAGTCTGTTCTTTAATTCTGACTGGAGCCAAGTCATTGCGCAGTCCAGAATAGTTGTGCATTTGGAAGGTGCTAGCTAAAGAGAGTTGATGAATTTCTACAATGCCTCTTATTGATGGTGAACTCTTCTACTGCTCAGTGTTGGTGGTGGAGGGACTGGATGCCTGTAGATGTGGTGCCAATCAAGCAGGCTGCTCTGTCCTGGATGGTTTGGCGCTCCTTTGTCGGACGTTGGGGTAGGAGTACCCACCCCTCTCTTTCGTCAACTCAAGTGCCTCTGTCTCCATGGGGGTCAGGTTCAAATGAGCGGCTTGTCTCCTTCTATCTTCACACTTGGCTTATTATTGGGGTTCCCTTTACTCCACCAGCAGAAGGGGAAGGGAATGTGAGGAATCCCTTCCTGCTGACCCTAGCCCCTGGGATCAGTTTCCATGTACCGCTGTTCTCCCCAGCTCACCAGATGGCATGAGGAAGGTGGATATGGGGAAGCAGATACCTGTAACTGCAATGCAGCTAGAAACCCATGGTGAGGCGACAGTGTGTGCGTCGTTGACCATCTGATGCCTCCAAAATGTCCATGGACCGCACATCAGACTGACTGCTCGGGGACTGAGGAGATTATTCATTTCTCTCTCTCTCTAATGAGAGAGCAGCCCCTACGGTCTGGTAAGACGATGGTGACTTGGGTGGTACGGTGGTTAGCACTGCTGCCTCACAACGCCAGGGTCCCAGGTTCGATTCCAGCCTCGGGCGACTGTCTGAGTGGGGTTTGCATGTTCTCCCCGTGTCTGTGTAGGTTTGCTCCGGTTTCCTCCCACAGTCCAAAGATGTGCAGGTCAGGTGAATTGGCCATGCTAAATTGCCCAGAGTGGTAGGTGCATCAGTCAGGGGTAAGTGTAAGGGAATGGGTCTGGGGGCTGCTCTGAGGAGAGTCGGTTGTGGACTTGTTGGGCTGAAGGGCCTGTTTCCACACTGCAGAGAATATAGCCTAATATGTGTATGCATGTATCTGTGAGTATGTGCAAAACTGTGGGTGTGTGCGTGATTCTATCTAAGGGTGTGTGGTATCTGTGACAGCGGTTTTCAATGGTTCTGTGTATCTACGTGCATTCTGTATGGGAAGCAGTTTTAGTTTCATCACAATTAAGTTCCAAAGGGTGAATTCCACACATTTGTTGCAATATTAACTCCCCTCTGCAACAGAGAGGAATGTTGGCACTGTTGCTGGAGCCCAGTGTGTGTGAAATGGCAGGGAGTTATTCGGTTACTCATGGAAACAGTAAACGTGGGCTAACTAAACCAGGAAACAACGCGAAGTGAAAAAATGATGTGAATACTATCAAGCTCCAGACAATTCCACCCTGTTCCCCGTTGAGTGTAAATGTCAGAGCTTCAGGCTAATGCTGCACTGAGCTGTCATGACTCAGTGTCAGCAGGGCAACCTCGTTCCAAATTCCATTCCTCCCACCCTATAGTAGATTGACTGGTATTAACAACAACAATAACACTTAATAACACTTTTACTCCAGCATTTCACAAGAATGTCATCAGGCAGAATAACGAGATACTGAGGGAGATACTTGGACAGGTGATCAAAGACATCGGTCATTGGGGCAGATCGGAAGGGAATCTTGAAAGCGTTAGAGCCTGTTTACAGAGGGAATTCCAGAGCTTGGGAGCTGGATGGTGAAGGACTGGTTCAGTAAAGACTTACAAAGATGTTGCCCAGTTTGGAGGGTTTGAGCTATAGGGAGAGGCTGAACAGGCTGGGGCTGTTTTCCCCGGAGTGTTGGAGGCTGAGGGGTGACCTCATAGAGGTTTATAAAATCATGAGGGGCATGGATAGGGTAAATAGACAAAGTCTTTTCCCAGGGGTGGGGAAGTTCAGAACTAGAGGGCATAGGTTGAGGGTGGTGTGTGTATGGAATGAGCTGCCAGAGGAAGTGGTGGAGGCTGATACAATTGCAGCATTTAAAAGGCATCTGGATGGAGATATGAATAGGAAGGGTTTGGAGGGATATGGGCCAAATGCTGGCAAATGGGACTAGATTAGGTTAGGATATCAAGTCAGCATGGATGAGTTGAACTGAAGGGTTTGTTTCCGTGCTGTACGTCTCTATGATTCTATGACTGGCAGCCAATGTATTGAGGGGAAGGAAGTCAGACTATAGGTGATACAATATACATTAGCACCATCAGTTAGGACCAGGGCTGGGAAATCAGGCTCGGTTCCTCCTTCAGTTTGTAACTCGGTCCACCCTCTTTGAAAGCACTCATGCATAAATAGGCAAAGACATGAACTAAATCTCACCCTCATTTTATACTCTGACCTGCTGGATACGCCCCCTGTTTTTGTTCACATTCAATGAATAACATTGGTGGTGTGACGCGAGTCCACGTTGCAGCCAGTGAGTGCTCCAATAACTAGGGAAGGTGTCGTGGTATGGTGAATAAGGTACCTGCCTCTGGGACTGTGATCTGGATTCAAGTCTCACACCATAGCAGAGAGATCTACACCACAGGATAAAGGCCCTGTGGCCCATCGTATCTGTACTGGTCAAAAACAACTGCCTAACTGTTCCAATCCCATTTTCCAGCACTTGGCTCGTTGTCTTCTATGCCTTGGCATTGCAAATGTATACCTAGATACTTCTAAAAGGTCATGAGGGTTTCTGCCTCCAACACCCTAATAGGAGTGGCTTCCACACTCCCACCATTCTCTGGGGAGAAAAGAACTTCCTCACATCTCCTCAACCTCTTGACCCTTACTTTAAATCCATACCTCCGGTCAATAATCCCTCCATCAAGAGGTTCCCGCCCGTCTCTCCTGCCTTTATCCCTTACAGTTTTACACATCTCAATCACATCCCCTCGCAATCTCCTCTGCTCTGAGGAAAACAGAGCAATCGCCTTTCATCAGGCAGAAGAAGGTGGGGGTACTTGCAGCACAGGTTGGTACCTGGGATTTCGATGTTGTGGCCATTTCGGGGACATGGATAGAGCAGGGACAGGAATGGTTGCTGCAGATTCCGGGATTTAGATCTTTCAGTAAGAACAGAGAAGATGGTAAAAGAGGGGGAGGTGTGGCATTATTAGAGGAGAACAGTATTACGGTGGCAGAAAGGTTGTTTGAGGATTTGTCTACTGAGGTAGTTTGGGCTGAGGTTAGCAACAGGAAAGGAGAGGTCACCCTGTTGGGAGTTTTCGATAGGCCTCCAAATAGTTCCAGAGATGTAGAGGAAAGGATAGCAAAGATGATTCTGGATACAAGTGAGAGAGACAGGGTAGCTGTTATGGGAGGCTTTAACTTTCCAAATATTGACTGGGAATACGATAGTTTGAGTAGTTCAGAAGGGTAAATTTTTTGTCAATATGTGCAGGATGGTTTCCTGACACAGTATGTAGACAGGCGAACAAGGGACGATGCCACATTAGATTTGGAACTGAGGAAGAACCAGGCCAGGTGTTCGATTGGGAGGCAGGTGAGCACTTTGGTGATAGTGACCTCAATTTGGTTGTGTTTACTTTCGCAATGGAAAGGGATAGGAATATACCGCAGGGCAAGAGCTATAGCTGGGGGAAAGGCAATTACGATGCGATTAGGCAAGATTTAGGATGCATAGGATGGGGAAGGAAACTGCAGGGGAAGGGCACAACTGAAATGTGGAGCTTGTTCAAGGAACAGCTACTGCGGGTCCTTGGTAAGTATGTACCTGTCAGACAGGGAGGAAGTTGTTGAGCGAGGGAACTGTGGTTTACCAAAGAAGTTGAATGTCTTGTCAAGAGGAAGAAGGAGGCTTCTGTTAGGATGAAATATGAAGGCTCAGTTAGAGTGCTTGAGAGATACAGGTTAGCCAGGAAGGACCTAAAGAGAGAGTTAAGGAGAGCCAGGAGGGGACATGAGAAAAAATTAGCAGATAGGATCAAGGAAAACCCTTTCTATAGGTATATCAGGAATAAAGGAGTGGCTCAAGAAAGATTAGGGCCAATCAAGGACAGTAGTGGGAAGCTGTGCATGGAGTCAGAGGAAATAGGGGGAGCGCTAAATATTTTTCATTCACACTGGAAAAAGACAATGTTGTCGAGGAGAATACTGAGATACAGGCTACTAGACTGGATGGGAATGAGGTTCATAAGGAGGAGGTGTTAGCAATTCTGGAAAGTGTGAAAATAGATAAGTCCCCTGGGCCGGATGGGATTTATCCTGGGATTCTCTGGGAAGCCAGGGAGGAGATTGCAGAGCTTTTGGCTTTAATCTTTGTGTCGTCATTGTCTACAGGAATAGCGGCAAAGACTGGGGGACAGCCAATGTTGTCCCCTTGTAATGAAACAATTACAACCCCGGTAATTATAGATCAGTGAGCCTTACTTTGGCTGTGTGTAAAGTGTTAGAAAAGGTTATAAGAGATAGGATTTATAATCATCTCCAGAAGAATAAGTTGATTATGGATTGTCAACACAGTTTTTGAAGGGTCGGTCATGCCTTATTGAGTTCTTTGAGATGGTAACCAAACAGGTAGATGAGGGTAAAGTGGTTGATGTAGTGTATATGGATTTCAGTAAGGTGTTTGATAAGGTTTCCCACGATAGGTTATTGCACAAAATATGGAGGCATGGGATTGAGGGTGATTTTGTGCTTTGGATCAGAAATTGGCTAGTTGTAAGAAGACAGAGGGTGGTGGTTGATGTTCACCCTGGAGTTCAGTTACTAGTGGTGTACCACAAGGGGCCACATCTGTTTGTCATTTTTATAACTGACCTGGATGAGGGTGTAGAGGATGGGTTAGTAAATTTGCGGATGACACGAAGGTTAGTGGAGTTGTGGATAGTACTGAAGGATGTTGCAGGTTACAGAAGGACTTTGAAAAGCTGCAGAGCTGGGCTGAGAGGTGGCAAATGGAGTTTAATGTGGAAAAGTGTGAGGTGGTTCACTTTGGAAGGAGCAACAGGAATAAAGAGTACTGGGCAAATGGTACATTCTTGGTAGCGTAGATGAGCAGAGAGATCTCAGTGTCCACGTTCATAGATCCCTGAAAGTTACCATCCAGGTTGATAGGGTTGTTAAGAAGGTATACAAGTGTGTTAGCCTTTATTGGTAGAGGGATTGAGTTTCGGAACCATAAGGTCATGTTGCAGCTGTACAAAACTCTGGTGTGGCCACACTTGGAGTATTGCGCACAGTTCTGGTCACCGCATTATAAGAAGGATGTGGAAACTTTGGAAAGGGTGCAGAGGAGATTTACCAGGATGTTGCCTGGTATGGAGGGAAGGTCTTATGAGGAAAGGCTGAGGGACTTGAGGCAGTTTTCATTGGAGAGAAGGAGATTGAGAGGTGACTTAATTGAGACATATAAGATAATCAGAGTGTTAGATAGGGTGGACAGGGAGAGCCTTTTTCCTCAAATGGTGATGGCTAGCACAAGGGGACATAGCTTTAAATTGAGGGGATAGAGGACAGATGTCAGAGGTAGGTTCTTTATTCAGAGAGTAGTAAGGGCATTTAAATAGTCATTGGATAAACATATGGATGAGAATGGAGTAGTGTAAGTTAGATGGACATCAGATTGGTTCCACAGGTCAGCACAACATCGAGGGTTGAAGGGCCTGGACTGCGCTGGAATGTTCTACGTTCTATAACTGAAACTCTCCAGCCCAGGCCACACCCTGGTAAATCTCCCTTTGCACCCTCTGCAGTGCTATCGCATCCCTCACATAATGTGGATTCCAGAACATCACACAATACTCTGGCTATGGCCTAACGACTGTTTCATACTGTCCTAGCATAACCACACTGCTCTTAAACCATGGGTGATGTGGTGGCTCAGTGGTTAGCACTGCTGCCTCACAGCGCCAGGGGCCTGGGTTCGATTCCAGCTTTGGGCAACTGTCTGTGTGGAGTTTGCACATTTGCCCCGGGTCTGTGTGGGGTTTCTCCTGGTGCTCTGGTTTCCTCCCACAGTCCAAAAGTGTGCAGGATTGGTGATGGGGAAATTGCCCATAGTGTTCAGGGGTAGACAGACTAGGTGGATTATCCACAGGAAATGCAGGGTACCTTAGGTAAGGGGATGGGTCTGGGGGCAATGCTGTTTGAATGGTCTTTGGGGACTAAATGGGGTGAGTGTAGGATTCTATTAACTCTATGCCTCAACTAATAAAGGCAAGTATTCAATATGGCTTCTTAACCACTTTTTTCCTCTTGCCCTGATACCTTGAGGATTCAGTGGGGTATGCACACCAACATCCCTCTGATCCTCAGTACTTCCCGTTTATCATGTATTCCCTTGTTTGTCCTGCCTATGTGCATCACCTCACATCTATCTGGATTAAAAACTGAACATCTGGGCCCAGTCTTGAGGCCAGTGCCTTACCCCTTGGAGCTCTGATGTGTCAGGTCTTGATGTTCAAGGGGGAGTTGCATTCATCACGTGCCCAAACAGGTTTCGCATCAACCTGAAGACCCTTCTGGAATCCGCTGGTACAAGCTACAGAGCTTCGTTTTCAGCCCGAAGGGTGTGGGAGCTGGAGACAAACAGCTTGCCCCATGTTTAAAACCCCAGGTTGACTGTGAGGAACAGCCAGAGTGTACCTAACTCCCAGCCAACAGTGCTCAGGGTGAGTGACAGGTTAATTTGTCCTTGGTGTATTTGATCACAGCAGCCTTGTTGTTCTGTTGGGTTTGAACACAATGCCTGCATTCAAACCCAAGCAGCAATCGATCTCTCACACACTGGCTCCCTTGCTCAGCTTGTTAACCTATTAATGCAATGCTGTTGGATATGGGTCTGAAAGGGTTCATTCCTGACTGAGTGCAACAAGCTCGACTCAATATGCCGACACCGCAAGGACTTTGGGCAGAGTAAGGTAGATAGATCAACACCGACCTCCCAACAGTCTTTGTATTCATCTGGAACCTATTCTTATAACCTGTGGTTACTTGTCGAGACGCAATTCTCGGTAAAACACACGCACTTGGCCACGTAAACAATCCCCACGATTGAAAGATACAAAAGATATGATTGATTTGGAGACATTTTCGAACACTGTGGGAGTGCGGTTTCAATATGAGCACAGCGACACTCAAGAGATTTCACACCATCCAGGACAAACCAGCTCCTTGATTGACACCACATCCTCAAGCACCCACTCCCTCCCCCACCGATGCTCAGTAGCAGCAGTGTGGACTGTCTACAAGGCACACCGCAGAAATCTACTAAAGATCCTCAGACAGCACCTTCCAAACCCACGGCCGCTACCAGCTGGAAAGACAAGGGCCAGCAGATACAGGGGAATACCACCCCCTGCAAGTTCCCCTCCAAGCCACTCACCACCCTGACTTAGACATATTCTGCTATTTCTCCAGTAGAACAGTGTCCTGGAATTGAAAAATGTGTTGCTGGAAAAGCACAGCAGGTCAGGCAGCATCCAAGGAGCAGGAGGATCGACGTTGTGGGCATAAAGCCCGTCTTCAGGCGATCCTCCTGCTCCTTGGATGCTGCCGGACCTGCTGCGCTTTTCCAGCAACACATTTTTCAGCTCTGATCTCCAGCATCTGCAGTCCTCCCCTGTCCCCTGGTGTCCTGGAATTCCCTCCCTCGCAGCACTCGGACTGCGGTGGGTCAAGCAGGCAGCTTCTCAAGGGCAACAAGGGGGCGAGTAATAAATGCCGACCCAGCCACATCCCATAAAAAGCAAGTCTGACCCCGTTGTTTCTCTCCTGCTTCTTCCCTATTCTTTACAAGAGATACAGCTCCAGTTTGAGTGTGAGTCCCTGTGGCCCCTCACAGTACCTTGTTCTTTATGTACAACTTTCCACCATCACTCGTGGCGTTCCTTGTAGCTTTTGCTGAGCGTCCCCCACCCCCCCGCCAACCTCCTCTCCCTGCCTACAGATTCTAGAGTCTCCCAGGGTTTCTGTGATCTTCGAGTGTCAAACCACTGAGAGATCCAATAGCCCTTCACAGGATGAGATGGGGTGGGTTGGGGGGGATGGGGGAGTTGTTGAAAGTGAGGCACCTCCCTTTGAAGGGATGGCTGAGTCTTATCCGTTTCCTGAGAGATTCTCCCACTGTTGTTATTAACCACGAAGGTTTTCAGGGTCTTTATGAATTAAGCCTGAAGCTTTTAAAGGGACAACTCTCTGAGCAACCAGAGGCAAAAAACGATGCTCCCTCTTCTGAATGAAATGTCAATTGGTATTCAGTCACAGAAACCCGACCGTTAAACCCAGCTTATCCTCATGTTAAAACCGTAAGATGGAGGAACAGAAATAGGCCGTTCAGCCCATCAAGTCTGTGCTGCCATTCAGTGAGATCCAATGATTCCTTAGATCCCATAGGCTCTGACCTTTCGGATCAGCCTTCCATGTGGTACCTTGTCAAAGGCCTTACTGAATTCCATATAAACTACATCAACTGCACTGTCCTCATCAATATATCCAGTCACCTTTTCAAAAAACTCAACTAAGTCACGCAGGATCTCTCGCTAACAAATCTGTGCAAACTGTGAGAAACGAAGCTCACTCACTTCAATAATATCAGTCCGAGACAGGATTTGAACTAATCAGTATGTTTATTATATGCTTGCAAGCGTGGTGCCTGAAACAGAGTTTAGCAAGTACATATCTTATATAGGATTCACTACTCCCAGGCCGGTGCCCATTACTATTGTTTATCTCCTGCCTTGGGCATAACAAAGTACAAGGTTTACTTGGCCGTTTCACCACACCCTTCTGTGGTCCATTGTTAGGTATATCCTCCTTCACTGCCATCTATTTCCCCGACTTGTGACATTTCCTCCCTTTCCCCAACTATATTGATCGTTATGACCTTTACATTGGCGTTTGTTTTGTGTTTTTGCAGAAGTGGGAAACAGATGCTTATAACTCCTGCTTGTACAAGCATACCTGGCTTAACCTACATCCTCACAGCACCTTATCTATTTGTCTGTAACATCTACCATTGTTTGCAGGCACGTTGCATTCTTGTATGCACATTTTCGCTAATACAAAAGCAATTATATATTTCCTTCACATGGTTTTCATTCTTGTTGACTCAGCTCTTGGTTGACACAATTACACACTGGTGTGAGTGCATAAACCTTGCATAAGTAATTATGATTGCAGAAGTAACACGACTTTTCCTATATCTCACATAACTTCTCCTCATCAATCAATGCCTTGATTGATCCTGTCCTCAGAAGTTTTATCCAATAATTTTCCGACCATGATGTCAAACTAGCTGCTCTGTAATGACATGGCCTATCCCTGCTGCCCTTCTTGAATAAAAGAACCACATTCGCTATCCTCCAGTCACCTGACACTTCGCTTGTGGCTGACAAAGTATTAAATATATCCACCAGGGTCCCCATAATCTCCTCCCTTGCCTCCGATAGCAGCCTGGGATACATCTCATCAGGCCCTGGGGATTTGTCCCTGTTAAAACATCTAACACCACCTCCTTATTAATCTTTACATATTCCAGAACCTCACCAGCCCCATTGAAACCCCCAGCTACAATGTCTTTCTCCTCTGTGAATACCAATGGGAAATATTCATTGAAGACCTCACCCAAACTCAATGCTTGGATTTCCCCTAATACCTCCCACCCTTTCCCTACTAATCCTCTTATTCTTAGGATAATTATAAAAAGCCCTGGTGTTTTTCACAATCCCATCTGCCAAATATATTTCATGGCCTTTCTTTGCCCTTCTAACTTCCTCTTTAAGCAAACGCTTCAACTCTCTATAGTTTTGAAGGGCCAGTCCTGTTTCTTAATGCACTGTACCTGACATATGTTTCCATCTTTCTCTTTAAGAAATTTTCCATATCCTGTGATATCCACAGTCCCTAGACCGGCTGCCAAACACACTGAAATCTCACTATCCTGCTTTTAAAAGGCTCCCACCTGCCGATGTAGATTTACCTGCAAATAGCTGCTCCTAGTCTAGGCCAGATCCTGTGAAAAACTATTGAAATTGGCCTTCTGCCAATTTCGAAACTTAACTTCTGCACTGTCCTTATCCCTTTCCCAAGGTGGTTTTGAAAGTTATGGTCACCATTCCCAAAATGCACACCCAGTGAAACTTCGACCACGTGGTTGTCTTCATTTCCTTGCATTAGGACCAGCACTGCTCCATCTCTAACAGGGCTATCTACATACTGACACAAAACTCTTTAACAAATCCACACCGTCTAATCCTATGGCAATCCCAGCTAACTTTAGGAAAGTTGTAGTCCCCTACAACTATAACCCTCTTTCTCTCAGAACTTTCTATGATTAGTTTACAACCCTTTCCTCACACTGTTGGGAGGCCTGCAGGATAATCCTAGCAATGTACTTAACCCTCCTACAATTTCATTACTGCCATGATAGTTTCCTTTATCAAGAATGCAATGCCCCTACCTCTGTCGCTTCACTCCCTATCCAACTTAAAACTTGCATACCCTGGAATGTTGAGCTGTCAATTCTGTCCTTGCTTCAACCACGTCTCCATGACACGTGCTCTAAGTTCATCCACCGTTAGGTGAAGGGGTAAATGTAGGGGAATGGGTCTGTGTGGGTTACTCTTCAGAGGGTTGGTGTGGACTTGTTGGGCCGAAGGGCCTGTTTCCACACTGTAAATAATCTAATCTAACTAATCTGCTCTAAATTCATCCACCGACTCACTCAGGATTCTTGCATCAAAATTGGTACAGTTTAGCTTTCCCGACCTCCCATGAGCCTTATCCAGCCTGTGGCTTCACCACCTTCTGGAATGTCCTGGCCTTCCTTCTGCATCTGACTGGACCTTGCTCCCAGCTTTCCACCCACTCTGGGCCCCCCTGCCCAATCAATTGAAGACCTCCCTGACAATCTGAGCAAACCTCCCAGCAAGGTTATTGGACCACCAACCAGGTACAACCCATCCAGTTTGTACAGGCCCTTCCTATATAGTCGAGAGACTAACCCAATGACTCAGAAAGAAAGCCCGCCTTACTGCACCATCCCTTTTGCCATGCGTTCATAGCAACCGAAGAACATAAGGAGCAGGAGTCGGCTCTCTGACCCTGGGCTGGCACGGTGGCTCAGTGGTCAGCACTGTTGCCACCAAGCGCCACGGACCGGGGGTCAATTCCTGCCCTGTGTGACTGTCTGTGTGGAGTTTGCACATTCTCCCCGTGTCTGTGTGGGTTTCCTCCCACAATCCAAAGATGTGCGGGTCAGGTGAGTTGGCCGTGCTCAATTCCGCGTAGTGTTAGGTGCATTCGTCAGGGGGTAAGTGTAGGGGAGGGGTCTGAGTGGGTTGCTCTTCAGAGGATTGGTGTGGACTTATTGGGCTGAGGGGTCTGTTTCCATATTGTAGGAATCTAATCTAATCATTCAATAAGATCAAGCATTTTACCTGCACTCAGCTCAACTTACCTGCCTGCTCACCACAATCTTTAATTCCTTCACTGATTAAAACCTATCTATCTTTACCTTAAAAACACTCGTTTGACCTATCTTCCTATACTTGGTAACACTTGGCACTGCAAGTTACCTGGAGATTGCAGCCTGATTAGTCTTGTCTTGACACAATTACCAACTCTCGAAACTCCCACTGCCAAACTTTATTTCTGTTTGATCCAACCCAATGATTTCCGCTGTCGATTACTCCAAATGTTTTACTTTGGAAAGTTTAGTTCAATCTTCTCCCTTTGTTTTCTTCCCTGGAGAGATTTCCACTCACCAACTCAAAGTTTAACCCGAGGTCTTTGAAGCTGGGAGGGAAGACAGGACAGCCTCCACATCACTTTGAAGCTGTTCAGAGCAGCAAGCAATGGCAGGTCAAGGAACCAGGAAGACAAACAGGAACAGAGGAGGAGACAAGATGGGACTGCACAGGAAATCAATCACGGTTTCGAAACAGCCACACAGCTCCCCTCAAACCCTCCTCAGTCAGTTAGTCATTCAGAGCTGGCACCTTAGATCGTTTCCAAGCCAACGTCAGTCACAGTTAACAATATCCTATTGAGACCTTCGAATTAAATCAAACAATTAACTCAAGTCAACGTAATCAGAGTTAAATAGTAGCTTTGAGTTTAAAACTTTCTGCCTTATCAAACTTCAGTATAACCCGCTGAGCAAAGTGGTCCAATTCAGTACGCAATTTCCACCAAACCCAATTCTCTCATCTATTCCTCCAGACACCAACTCACTGATCCCTAGCCCGACCCTCACTCTCGCACTGACCCTACTCCTGACCCTCACTCGCGCGCTGAACCCAATCCCGGCCCTCACTCTCACACCGAACACAATCCCGACCCTCACTCTCTCCCTGACCCCAATCCCGACCCTCATTCTCTCCCTGACCCCAATCCCGACCCTCACTCTCTCACTGACCACAATCCTGACCCTCACCCTCTCACTGAACTGAATCAAAACCCTCACTCTCTCGCTGACCCCAATGCCGACCCTCACTCTCTCACTGACCCCAGTCCTGACCCTCACTCGCTCACACACCCCAATCCTGACCCCCACTCTCTTACTGACCCCAATCCTGACCCTCACTCTCTCACTGACCCGAATCCTGAACCTCACTCTCTCACTGAACCCAATCTCGACTCTCACTCTCTCACTGAACCCAATCTCGACTCTCACTCTCTCCCTGACCCCAATCCTGACCCTCACTCTCTCACTGACCCGAATCCTGAACCTCACTCTCTCACTGACCCGAATCCCGACCCTCACTCTCTCACTGAACCCAATCTCGACTCTCACTCTCTCCCTGACCCCAATCCTGACCCTCACTCTCTCACTCACCCCAATCCTGACCCTAACTCTCTCACTGACCCCAATCCTGACCCCCACTCTCTCACTGACCCCAATCCCGACCCTCACTCTCTCACTGACCCCAATCCTGACCCTCACTCTCTCCCTGACCCCAATCCCGACCCTCACTCTCTCACTCACCCCAATCCTGACCCTCACTCTCTCACTCACCCCAATCCTGACCCTCACTCTCTCCCTGACCCCAATCCCGACCCTCACTCTCTCCCTGACCCCAATCCAGACCCTCACTTTCTCACTGATCCCAATCCCGACCCTCACTCTCTCACTGACCACAATCCCGACCCTCACTCTCTCACTCACCCCAATCCTGACCCTCACTCTCTCACTGACCCCAATCCCGACCCTCACTCTCTCACTCACCCCAATCCTGACCCTCACTCTCTCACTGATCCCAATCCCGACCCTCACTCTCTCACTGACCACAATCCCAACCCTCACTCTCTCACTCACCCCAATCCTGACCCTCACTCTCTCACTGATCCCAATCCTGACATTCACTCACTCACTGACCCCAAACCCGACCCTCACGCTCTCACGGACCCTAATACTGACCCTCACTCTCTCACTGACCCCAAACCTGACCCTCACTCTCTCACTGACCCCAATCCCGACCCTCACTCTCTCACTCACCCCAATCCTGACCCTCACTCTCTCACTGATCCCAATCCCGACCCTCACTCTCTCACTGACCCCAATCCCGACCCTCACTCTCTCACTCACCCCAAACCTGACCCTCACTCTCTCACTGACCCCAATCCCGACCCTCACTCTCTCACTCACCCCAATCCTGACCCTAACTCTCTCACTGACCCCAATCCGACCCTCACTCTCTCACTGACCCCAATCCTGACCCTCACTCTCTCACTGATCCCAATCCCGACCCTCACTCTCTCACTGACCACAATCCCGACCCTCACTCTCTCACTCACCCCAATCCTGACCCTCACTCTCTCACTGATCCCAATCCTGACATTCACTCACTCACTGACCCCAAACCCGACCCTCACGCTCTCATGGACCCTAATACTGACCCTCACTCTCTCACTGACCCCAAACCTGACCCTCACTCTCTCACTGACCCCAATCCCGACCCTTACTCTCTCACTGACCCCAATCCCGACCCTCACTCTCTCACTGACCCCAATCCCGACCCTTACTCTCTCACTGACCCCAATCCCGACCCTCACTCTCTCACTGACCCCAATCCCGACCCTTACTCTCTCACTGACCCCAATCCCGACCCTTACTCTCTCACTGACCCCAATCCCGACCCTTACTCTCTCAGTGACTCCAATCCTGACCCTCACTCTCTCTCACTGATCCTAATCCTGACCCTCACTCTCTCAGTGACTCCAATCCTGACCCTCACTCTCTCACTGACCCCAATCCCGACCCTCACTCTCTCAATGACCCCAATCCCGACCCTCACTCTCTCACTGACCCCAATCCGACCCTCACTCTCTCATGACCCCAATCCTGACCCTCACTCTCTCATGACCCCAATCCCGACCCTCACTCTCTCACTGACCCCAATCCCGACCCTTACTCTCTCACTGACCCCAATCCTGACCCTCACTCTCTCAGTGACTCCAATCCTGACCCTCACTCTCTCATGACCCCAATCCCGACCCTCACTCTCTCACTGACCCCAATCCTGACCCTCACTCTCTCACTGACCCCAATCCCGACCCTTACTCTCTCACTGACCCCAATCCTGACCCTCACTCTCTCAGTGACTCCAATCCTGATCCTCACTCTCTCTCACTGATCCTAATCCTGACCCTCACTCTCTCAGTGACTCCAATCCTGACCCTCACTCTCTCACTGACCCCAATCCTGACCCTCACTCTCTCAGTGACTCCAATCCTGACCCTCACTCTCTCTCACTGAACCCAATCCTGACCCTCACTCTCTCAGTGACTCCAATCCTGACCCTCACTCTCTCTCACTGACCCCAATCCTGACCCTCACTCTCTCAGTGACTCCAATCCTGACCCTCACTCTCTCACTGATCCTAATCCTGACCCTCACTCTCTCAGTGACTCCAATCCTGACCCTCACTCTCTCTCACTGACCCCAATCCTGACCCTCACTCTCTCAGTGACTCCAATCCTGACCCTCACTCTCTCTCACTGAACCCAATCCTTACCCTCACTCTCTCAGTGACTCCAATCCTGACCCTCACTCTCTCACTGATCCTAATCCTGACCCTCACTCTCTCAGTGAACCCAATCCTGACATTCACTCACTCACTGAACCCAATCCTGACCCTCACTCTCTCACTGAACCCAATCCTGACCCTCACTCTCTCAGTGACTCCAATCCTGACCCTCACTCTCTCTCACTGACCCCAATCCTGACCCTCACTCTCTCAGTGACTCCAATCCTGACCCTCACTCTCTCTCACTGACCCCAATCCTGACCCTCACTCTCTCAGTGACTCCAATCCTGACCCTCACTCTCTCACTGATCCTAATCCTGACCCTCACTCTCTCAGTGACTCCAATCCTGACCCTCACTCTCTCTCACTGACCCCAATCCTGACCCTCACTCTCTCAGTGACTCCAATCCTGACCCTCACTCTCTCACTGATCCTAATCCTGACCCTCACTCTCTCAGTGAACCCAATCCTGACATTCACTCACTCACTGAACACAATCCTGATCCTCACTCTCTCACTGAACCCAATCCTGACCCTCACTCTCTCAGTGACTCCAATCCTGACCCTCACTCTCTCTCACTGACCCCAATCCTGACCCTCACTCTCTCAGTGACTCCAATCCTGACCCTCACTCTCTCTCACTGACCCCAATCCTGACCCTCACTCTCTCAGTGACTCCAATCCTGACCCTCACTCTCTCACTGATCCTAATCCTGACCCTCACTCTCTCAGTGACTCCAATCCTGACCCTCACTCTCTCTCACTGAACCCAATCCTGACCCTCACTCTCTCAGTGAACCCAATCCTGACCCTCACTCTCTCACTGATCCTAATCCTGACCCTCACTCTCTCAGTGAACCCAATCCTGACATTCACTCACTCACTGACCCCAATCCTGACCCTCACTCTCTCACTGAACCCAATCCTGACCCTCACTCTCTCAGTGACTCCAATCCTGACCCTCACTCTCTCTCACTGACCCCAATCCTGACCCTCACTCTCTCAGTGACTCCAATCCTGACCCTCACTCTCTCTCACTGACCCCAATCCTGACCCTCACTCTCTCAGTGACTCCAATCCTGACCCTCACTCTCTCACTGATCCTAATCCTGACCCTCACTCTCTCAGTGACTCCAATCCTGACCCTCACTCTCTCTCACTGAACCCAATCCTGACCCTCACTCTCTCAGTGACTCCAATCCTGACCCTCACTCACTCTCACTGAACCCAATCCTGACCCTCACTCTCTCAGTGAACCCAATCCTGACATTCACTCACTCACTGACCCCAATCCTGACCCTCACGCTCTCACAGACCCTAATACTGACCCTCACTCTCTCACTGACCCCAATCCTGACCCTCATTCTCTCACTGACCCCAATCTCAACCCTCACTCTCTCACTGACCCCAATCTCGACTCTCACACTCTCACTTACTCCAAACCTGACCCTAACTCTCTCACTGACTCCAGTCCTGACCCTCACTCTCTCACTGACTCCAATCCTGACCCTCACTCTCTCACTGACCCCAATCCCGACCCTCACTCTCTCACTGACGCCAATCCTGACCCTCACTCTCTCACTGACCCCAATCTCGACCCTCACTCTCTCACTTACTCCAAACCTGACCCTCACTCTCTCACTTACTCCAAACCTGACCCTCACTCTCTCACTTACTCCAAACCTGACCCTAACTCTCTCACTGACCCCAATCCTGACCCTCACTCTCTCACTGAACCCAATCCTGACCCTAACTCTCTCACTGACCCCAATCCTGACCCTCACTCTCTCACTGAACCCAATCCTGACCCTCACTCTCTCACTGATCCCAATCCTGACATTCACTCACTCACTGACCCCAAACCCGACCCTCACGCTCTCACTGACCCCAATCCCGACCCTCACTCTCTCAATGACCCCAATCCCAACCCTCACTCTCTCACTGATCCCCAATCCCGACCCTCACTCTCTCAATGACCCCAATCCCGACCCTCACTCCCTCACTGACCCCAATCCCGACCCTCACTCTCTCAATGACCCCAATCCCGACCCTCTCTCTCTCACTGACCCCAATCCCGACCCTCACTCTCTCAATGACCCCAATCCCGACCCTCACTCTCTCAATGACCCCAATCCCGACCCTCACTCTCTCACTGACCCCAATCCCGACCCTCACTCTCTCAATGACCCCAATCCCGACCCTCACTCTCTCACTGACCCCCAATCCCGACCCTCACTCTCTCAATGACCCCAATCCCGACCCTCACTCTCTCCCTGACCCCAATCCCGACCCTCACTCTCTCACTGACCCCAATCCCGACCCTCACTCTCTCAATGTCCCCAATCCCGACCCTCACTCTCTCAATGACCCCAATCCCGACCCTCACTCTCTCACTGACCCCAATCCCGACCCTCACTCTCTCACTGACCCCAATCCCGACCCTCACTCTCTCCCTGACCCCAATCCCGACCCTCACTCTCTCACTGACCCCAATCCCGACCCTCACTCTCTCACTGACCCCAATCCCGACCCTCACTCTCTCAATGACCCCAATCCCGACCCTCACTCTCTCAATGACCCCAAACCTGACCCTCACTCTCTCACTGACCCCAATCCCGACCCTCACTCTCTCACTGACCCCAATCCCGACCCTCACTCTCTCCCTGACCCCAATCCCGACCCTCACTCTCTCACTGACCCCAATCCTGACCCTCACTCTCTCACTGACCCCAATCCCGACCCTCACTCTCTCACTGACCCCAATCCTGACCCTCACTCTCTCACTGACCCCCAATCCCGACCCTCACTCTCTCACTGACCCCAATCCCGACCCTCACTCTCTCCCTGACCCCAATCCCGACCCTCACTCTCTCACTGACCCCAATCCCGACCCTCACTCTCTCACTGACCCCAATCCCGACCCTCACTCTCTCACTGACACCCAATCCCGACCCTCACTCTCTCACTGACCCCCAATCCCGACCCTCACTCTCTCCCTGACCCCAATCCCGACCCTCACTCTCTCACTGACACCCAATCCCGACCCTCACTCTCTCACTGACCCCAATCCTGACCCTCACTCTCTCACTGACCCCAATCCTGACCCTCACTCTCTCCCTGACCCCAATCCCGACCCTCACTCTCTCACTGACCCCAATCCCGACCCTCACTCTCTCACTGACCCCCAATCCCGACCCTCACTCTCTCACTGACCCCAATCCTGACCCTCACTCTCTCCCTGACCCCAATCCCGACCCTCACTCTCTCACTGACCCCAATCCCGACCCTCACTCTCTCACTGACCCCCAATCCCGACCCTCACTCTCTCACTGACACCCAATCCCGACCCTCACTCTCTCACTGACCCCAATCCCGACCCTCACTCTCTCCCTGACACCCATTCCTCCTCCTTTCCCATTAAATCCTTCCTTTTCCTGTGGAGAAACTTGCAGAAATTAGGGTCTCGGGCAGAGGAGGTCTGATCAGTAATGGTGGAGTGATTGTAATCGGAGTTAGTCAGGTGACCAAAGGAGAGAAACACCAAAATGACAATGAAGCGTAACAGGAATCCAGAGATAAAGAGAGATGATGCTTCTTATGTATTTCCAAACAATGTCCACTCTGTGTTCTGGCCTGGGTTTGACTGTTTCGATTATTTCAGCTCAGATTTCTAGCTATTATAACAACACTTGTTTACACACCATATGCAGCAGCTATAATGCGGACATTGTTCCCTAATTACTGACTCCATTTCTCTCCCTGGTAACAACCTAAGCTGCCGTTTTGCAACTTCAGTGTTATATTCGACGCTGAGATGATCTGCTTACCTCATGTCCCCAGCATCATTACATCATCTATTTCCACAAAGGATCATAGAATTCTGACGGTCTGGATGGAGGCTCTTCAGCCCATTGAGTCTACCCCAAGCATCCTACCCTGATCCACACCCCCACTACCACATTTATGTATATGACTTGGATGTGAGCGTAAGAGGTGCAGCTAGTAAGTTTGCAGATGACACCAAAATGGGAGGTGTAGTGGACAGCGAAGAGGGTTACCTCAGATTACAATGGGATATTGTTCAGTTGCCCCAATGGGCTGAGGAGTGACAGATGGAGTTTAATTTAGATAAATGTGAGGTGCTGCATTTGGAAAGGCAAATCAGAGTGGGATTTCATGGTAAGGTCCTAGGGAGTGTTGCTGAACAAAGAGACTTTGGAGTGCAGGTTCATAGCTCCTTGAAAGTGGAGTCGCAGGTAGATAAGGTAGCGAAGAAGGCGTTTGGTATGCTTTCCTTTCTTGGTCAGTGCTTTGAGTATAGGTTTTGAGAGGTCATGTTGCGACTGTACAGGTTTGTGTAAGGGTGCAGAAATTATGCTGAAGTTATACAAAACTATAATTAGACCCCACCTGGAGAATTGAGAGCTGACCCAAGCACCACACTTTAGGAGGGAGTTCAACGGAGGTTTGCGGGAATGATACCTGGACTTCCAGGGTTAGGTTATGAGGTGAGATTATCCAAGAGATGCCTTTTCTCATTAGAAATTGGAAGGTTAAGCGATGTTCTGATCAAAGTCCTCAAGATATTAACAGGCAAAGACAGGGTAGATAAAGACAAACTATTTCCACTGTTTAGAAGCTTTAGAACCAAGAGAATTAGGGCCAACTGTTCAGGAGAGACGTTAGAAAACATTTCTACAGACAAAGGGTGGTACTCTTGCACAAATGACAGTGGATGCAGGATCAGTTGTTAGTTTTACATCTGAGGTAGACATGCTTTTGCGAAGCAAAGCTATGAAGGGATACGGCCAAAGGCAGGTACATGGGGTTAGGCCACAAATCAGCCGTGATCTCATTGAATGGGCGGAGCAGGTTTGAGGGGCTGAATGGTCTGCTCCTATTCCTGTGTAAGATCATCCAAACATCCCACTGGCAGCAGGTCCTATTCTGACTTACACTGGATCCCAGTAAAAGCATGTCTTGATCTTACCATTCGAACCATTGTCTTCAAATCTTTTCTCTTCGTCCATCATTTCCCATTAGATCCCATCCTTTCAAAGTGTATTTAGGGAAATATTTATCAACCTGTCACAATGAAGACGGTCGTGGGTTAAGAGCACATGGAGCAAATGGCATTGATGCTTATTAGGGGAAGCTAGGTAGACTCACCTGAGGAGAAAGGAATACATGGAGGGAAGGCTGATGGTGAGGATATATCAGTTGGGCCGAATGGCCTACTTCTGTGCTGTGCATCAGTGCAGTTCTGCAGAACTGCAATAAATCATCCATTGATTAATATGCATGAGATCCCTGACAAGATCCTGCTCTTTATCTTCAATCTTGTTCTTTGTTCAGTTGACATGACCAAAAGTAAATTGCCCACGACTCCAGTAGATTCTGCGATTGCACAAGATCATCATCAGTTATTTTAATAAGGTCTTCATAAGCAGAAAGTGACTGTACCTAAGGCTTACTGGTGAAATCTTGTCTCATCTCTGCTGATGAGGGAGGAGATGTCCTCTCCCCGATCGCACCTAGAGAGGTGAAACACAGAAACATAGAAAATAAATGCGGGCCTAAGCCATTCGGCTTTTCGAGCCTACACCACCATTCAATCCGATCATGGCTGACCATGCAATCTCAGAATCCCACTCCTAGTTTCTCTCTATACCCCTTGATCCCTTTAGGTGCAAGGGTCATGTCCAGCTCCCTCTTGGATGTATCTGACAAACCTGCCCCAACAGCTTCCTGTGGGAGAGAATTCCACAGGTTCACAACTCTCTGAGTGAAGAAATCCTTCCCTATCTTGGTCCTGAATGGCTTACCCCTTATTCTTAGTTAAAAATCACACAACACCAGGTTATAGTCCAACAGGTTTAATTGGAAGCACACGCTTTCAGAGCGACGCTCCTTCATCAGGTGGTAGTGGAAGACACAATTGTAAGACACTGAATTTATAGCAAAAGTTTACAGTGTGATATAACAAAGAATTAAGGTATTTCTCAATGTATAATTTCAGTTACATCACACTGTAAACTTTTGCTATAAATTCAGTGTGTTACAATTGTGTTCTCCACAACCACCTGATGAAGGAGCATCGCTCCGAAAGCTAGTGTGCTTCCAATTAAACCTGTTGGACTATAACCTGTTGTATGATTTTTAACTTTGTACACCCCAGTCCAACACCGCCATCTCCAAATCATGACTGCTCTTATTCTCAGACTGTGACCCCTAGTTCTGGACTTCCCCAACATTGGGAGCATTCTTCCCATATCCAGCCTGTCCAGTCCCATCAGGGGTTTATATGTTTCTGTGAGATTCCCTCATTCGTCTAACTCCCAGCCAGTAAAAGCTCAGTCGATCCACTCTTTCCTCATAGGCCCGTCCTGCCATCCCGGGGATCAGTCTGGTGACCCGTCACTGGGCTCCCTCAATCGCAATGCCCTTCCTCAGACGAGGAGGCCAAAACTGCACACAGTACACACAGGGTGTGGCCTCACCAAGGCCCTGTATAACTGCAGCAAGACATCCTTACTCCGATACTCGAATCCTCTCACTATGAAGGCCAGCAGGACATTAGCTTTCCTCACTGCCTGCTGCAGCTGCGTACCAACCTTCAGTGACTGTTCCACCATGACACCCAGGTCTCACTGCACCTCACCTTCTCTTAAACTGCCAACATTCAGATCATAGTCTGTTTTTGCGACCAAAGTGGAAAACTAAAAATCCTGTCCAAAAGACAGGAAGCATCTTATTGATAACAAAATTGCAGATTAGTTTATCATGCTTTTTACTTTGGCATTATCAGCAAATTTGGAAACACCTTCCCCCAGGCCTCTATCCAAATCACTGGTCTACCGAATGGTCTTGGAACATAGCAACATGGGGAACAGTGACCATACAGTGTCTTGTATCTGTTCCATGAATCAGGGCTGATCAGGAGGTCATGCCTGACAAACTTGTTCGAATTCTTAGAGGAAGTAACAAGCAGGTTAGACCAAGGAGAACCAATGGATGTTATCTACCTGGACTTCAAGAAGGCCTTTGACAAGGTGCTGCACAGGAGGCTACTGAGTAAGATAAGGGCCCATGGTGTTAGAGACAAGGTGCTAGCATGGATAGAAGCCTGGCTGTCTGGCAGAAAGCACAGAGTGGGGATAAAAGGGTCCTTCCCAGGATGGCAGCTGGTGACAAGTGGTGTTCCAAAAAGCTCAGTGTTGGGACCACAACCTTTCACTTTACACATGAATGATCCAGATGGAGGAACTCAGGGCATTCTGGTGAAGTTTGCAGACATACAAAGAAAGGGAGAGTGACAAGTAGCATTGAGGAGGTGGGGAGGCTGTGGAAGGATTTGGACAGGTTCGGAGAGTGGGCAAAGAAGCGGCAGATAGAGTACAATGTGGGAAAGGGTGAGGTCATGCACTTTGTTAGGAAAAATAGAGACATGAACTATTTTCTAAATGAGGAGAAAATTCCGAAGTCTGAAGTGCGAAGAAACTTGGGAGCTCTAGTTCAGAATTCTCTCAAGGGAAACCTGCCGTTAGGAAGGCAAATGTAATGATGGCATTTATTTTGAGAGGACTTGAATATAAAAGCAGGGATGTACTTCTGAGGCTGTATAAGGCTCTGGTCCACATTTGGAATATTGTGCACAGCTTTGGGCCCCATATCTCAGGAAGGGTGTGTTGGCCCTGGAGCATGTTCAGAGGAGGTTCATGAGATGGTCCTAGGAACGAAAAGCTTAAGATATGAGGAATGTTTGAGGACTCTGGGTTTATACTCGATGGATGAGGAGGGATCGAACTGAATGACCTGTGGATGTATGGAAGATGTTTCCCTTGGTAGGAGAGACTGGAACCCAAGGACACAACCTTAGATTAAAGGGAACAGAGATAAGGAGAAACTTCTTCAGCCAGAGAGTGGGGAATCTATGGAACTCATTGCCACAGAAGTCTGTGGAGGCCAGGTCACTGAGTGTATTTAAGTGATACAGCTAGGTTCTTGATTGTCAAGGTGATCAAAAGATACAGGGAGAAAGCGGGAGAATGGGGTGGAGAAACTTATCAGCCAGGATTGAATGGCGGAGCAGGCTCGATGGGTTGAATGGCCTAATTTTTGCTCCTGTATCTTACGGTCTTATGGTCACATTGCTCACCTCAATTCCTCGGAGAAACCACTCTTAGCCCTTACTCTCTGATCTGACCCTAGCCAGTCAAATCCAAATGACTATCCTCCCCATTTTTCTCTTCCTCTCCCCATATCAAATCCCTCATTCCATTCCCTCATCTCACGTTTTTTTTCCCAAATCCAACTTAAAGACCTCAGTCCCACAGCCCTAATACCCCTGAGTGCACTATCAAAACGCATTGGCAAAACTCGTGTCAAGAGGAATCAGAGGGTCATCTCGCTACCGTTTGGAGTCACACCAGGCAGTTAGGCAGATGCTTGTGGTTGTTGGAGATCAGTCATCTCAGCTCCAGGACATCTCTGCAGGAGCTCCTCACGGTAGTGTCCTCGGCCCAACCATCTTCAGCTGCTTCATCAATGACCTTCCCTCCATCAGAAGGTCAGACATGGGGATGTTCACTGATGACTGCATGGACTGGTTGGACTGTAAGGTGTGTTTCTGTGCTGTATTAATCTATGACTATCTCCCACAAACTGCTCCAGGAGACTCTTGCGTATGGTACCTTGTCAAAAACCTTCTGAAAGACCATGTACCACTTCAATCTCCCCCCCCTGCCACCCACATCTATCACCTCCTCCAGTTTACCCAAATTGTTTTTCTCATTATTTCTCCCGTTGTTTTTTCCTTGTTGCCTGGTAGTGGGAAAGATAATGATTTGCAGGAGGCTTGGTTGTTGCAAACATGACCAGAAGTATAGAAGCAGGAGTAGGCCATTCGGCCCTTCGAGACCAAAACTTCACAACTTGCACCAACTGTGATCTGACCAAGGCCCTGTACAGCTGTAGCAATGCATCCCTGCTCCTACATTCCAATCCATTTGCTATGAAGGCCAATGTGCCAGTTACCTTCCTCATCACCTCCTGCACCTGAAATGCTTACTTTCAGGACTGAACATGGTCAACACTCATGATGTCCAAGACTGGACTTGATGGGAAATGTCCAGAAAGTCATTGTGCCCCAAGACATGATCCCCTGTTGCATCTACATATTCATATTAACCTTTATTTACTCTGAGATGTGGATAGAGCCATAGGTTCATACAGCATGGAATCAGACCCTTCGGTCCAACCAGTCCATTTAGGCCATAATCCCCAAACTAAACTAGTCCCACCTGCCTGCACTTGGCCCATATTCCTCCAAACATTTCTTATGCATCTACTTATCCAAATGCCTTTTAAACATGGTAACTGTACCTGCATCCACCACTTCCTCTGGCAGTTCATTCCACACGTGAACCATTCTGTGTGTAAAAACGTTGTCATTTTAAAATCTTTCTCCTCTCACCTTAAAACCTCCTAGTCTTAAAATCCCTGACCCTGGGGAAAAGACCTTTGCTATACACTTTATTATCTATACCCCTCATGATTTTACAAACCTCTATCGGGTCACCCTGTGCTCCAGTGAAAAACAAATCTGAGCCTATGCTTCTGTTGCAGCTGTGACAACATGAATGGTCTCTTTGACCTCGTTGTTTCATTATTAATGGAAAGTTATTCTGTGTGTTGCTGGCAGGTGGCTTGGCGGCTGTGATCTACACGGACACATTGCAGACCATCATCATGGTGGTGGGGTCCTTCATTCTGATGGGCTTCGGTAAGTCAACTGCTTCACTGCCCGCGATGTTAATGTATTGCCTCATTCCCTAGCAGCTCCCAGCACACAGTCTCCATAAAAGGAACCAGAGACAGACATTCCCATATAGCTGACAAAAGGGGAGGTCAAAGTCTCAGGCCTTTGCTCCAAAGTCGTTTTGTACTGAGCGTAGAGGAATCGGTCAGGAATGTGGCTCTTTCCCCATAGGACATGCTGCCTTTTTCTCTTCATGTTTCCCGGGGTAATGGGCAAGACCAGCACCTGTCCCCCTCCCTCCCTGTCCTTGGACTGAATGGCTTGCTCAGGCACCTCACAGGGCAGGGAAGAGTTAACCATGTTGCTGTGGGCTTGGAGTCACATGTAGGCCGGGCCAGGTCAAGACAGCATGTCTCCCTCCTCAAAGGCCGCGAGTGATCCAGATGGTTTTTTACAATAATTGGTCACAGTTATCCTGGTCACCATCACTGAAGTTATTCCAGATGTTGTGGCTCTGTTCGCCGAGCTGGGAATTTGTGTTGCAGGCGTTTCGTCCCCTGTCTAGGTGACATCCTCAGTGCTTGGGAGCCTCCTGTGAAGCGCTTCTGTGATCTTTCCTCCGGCATTTATAGTGGCCTGTCTCTGCTGCTTCCGGTTGTCAGTTCGAGCTGTCCGCTGTAGTGGCCGGTATATTGGGTCCAGGTCGATGTGTTTGTTGATAGAGTCTGTGGATGAGTGCCATGCCTCTAGGAATTCCCTGGCTGTTCTCTGTTTGGCTTGCCCTATAATGGTAGTGTTGTCCCAGTCGAACACGTGTTGCTTGTCATCTGTGTGTGTGGCTACTAAGGATAGCTGGTCGTGTCGTTTCATGGCTAGTTGGTGTTCGTGTATACGGATCGTTAGCTGTCTTCCTGTTTGTCCTATGTAGTGTTTTGTGCAGTCCTTGCATGGGATTTTGTACACTACATTGGTTTTGCTCATGCTGGGTATCGGGTCCTTTGTCCTGGTGAGTTGTTGTCTGAGCGTGGCTGTTGGTTTGTGTGGTGTTATGAGTCCTAGTGGTCGCAGTAGTCTGGCTGTCAGTTCCGAAATGCTCCTGATGTATGGTAGTGTGGCTAGTCCTTCTCCCAAACGTTATTCCAGATGTACAAAGTGAATTTAAATTCCAACAGTTGCCATTGTCATTCACTTTCCCCCAGTATTCAATCTGTTTGCTCATTCTAAAAATAATCCAGACTTGGAAGCAATGGTGGTGTCCATTCTACGCGCCAAATCAAACAGAATTACCAGCAGCAAGCAAGGAAGTTTTGACTTGCCTATTCTTTCAATCATAAATGTCTCCAAGGTAAGCATCTCTACCAACCGCTCCAAGTCGTTTGAATAAGACATTAAGCCAAGTAGATCTTGACTCAGGTGGACATAAAAGAGACGACAACATTATTTTGAAGAGGAGGCAGAGTTCCTTCTAGTGTCCTGACTTAATTCTATCCATCAATTAACACTGCACAGACCTATGAGCGGAGGAGTTGGGAGGACATGTTGAGGTTGTACAGGATGTTGATGAGGCAACATTTGGAATGCTGTGAACCGTTCTAGTCGCCCTGCTATAGGAAAGATATTATTCAATTGGAGAGGGTTCACAAAAGATTTACAAGGACGTTACCGGGACTGGAGGGCTTGAGTTAAAAGGAGAGACTGGGACATTTTCACTGTAGCGTGTGAGGTTGAGCGGTGACCTTCTCGAGGTTTATAAAATCATGAGGGATATAGATAAGGTGAATAGCCAAGGTCCTCTCCCTAGGTTGGGGTACTTTAAGACCAGGGACATACTTTTAAAGTGAGAGGAGAAAGTTGCAAAAAGTACATGAGGGGCAAATCTTTTACACAAAGGTAGTTCATGTGTGGAATGAAGTGGTGAATACGGGTACAGTTACAATGTTTAAAAGGCATTTAGACAAGTAGATGAATAAGAAATGTTTGGAGGGATATGGGCCAAGTGCAGGCAGGCAGGACTAGTTTAGTTTGGGATGATGGTCAGCACAGACTGGTTGGACCGAAGGGTCTGTTTCCATGCTGGGTGAATCAATGACTCTTATCTAGACAACAAAGTTAATAATTCATTGCTGTTTGTAGGACATCGCTCTGGGCAAATTGCCTGTTGTGTTTCCTGCGTGATACAGTGACAAAGAAGTATTGTCTGTAAATTCTTTGGGATGTCTTGAGATTACAACAGGCCCTTTATAAATATATTACAACCCCAGGCTATTGTTTTGTGGATGTGAGTTCGAATCCCACCAAGGCCGATGTTATTGAATTCAATTTTTAATCGAATGAAAGTCTCCTCATTCAAGAAAATCACTGCTCCTATGGTGGCTCCAATTCCACTGCCATCATCTATGAGTGATCACTTCCATAGCAATGGCTAGTTCTGGGCGGTTTTGGAAGTTGGGAGTGTTCTCTTGGCTTCCATAAACCAGAGTCCGGGGCTGGAGCTGGGGGTTTCCATTAGCTGTGATTGTCTGTCATTTAAGAGAGTTTGGGATTACAGTTATCTAATACAGGCAACTGCCGATTTCTGGCAAGCTTCTGATAGTTTATTGAAACTTGTTAAGAAGCAACAGTTTAGATATGATACATTAGTTAGATAACCTTTTTCGGAATGGCAGCTGGTGACAAGTGGTGTCCCGCAGGGTTCAGTGTTGGGGCTACAGCTGTTCACGTTAAAGATTAATGATCTGGATGAAGGGACTGGGGGCATTCTGGTGAAGTTTGCAGATGATACGAAGTTAGGTGAACAGGCAGGTAGTACTGAGGAAGTGGGGAGGCTGCAGAAGGATCTAGACAGTTTGGGAGAGTGGTCCAGGAAATGGCTGATGGAATTCAATGTGAGCAAATGCGAGGTCTTGCACTTCGGAAAAAAGAATACAAGCATGGACTATTTTCTAAACGGTGAGAAAATTCATGAAGCCAAAGTACAGAGGGATCTGGGAGTGCTCATCCAGGATTCTTGCAAGGTTGAGTCTGTGATTAAGAAAGCAAATATAACATTGCTATTTATCTCAAGGGGGTTGGGACACAAAAGCAGTGATGTGCTTCTGAGACTTTATAAAGCTCTGGTTAGGCCCCATTTGGAATACTGTGTCTAACTTTGGGCCCCATACCTCAGGAAGGACATACTGGCACTCAAGCGTGTCCAGTGGAGATTCACACGGATGATCCCTGGAATGGTAGGCCTAACATACGACAAACAGCTGAGGATCCTGGGATTAGAGTTTAGAAGGTTGAGGGGAGATCTAATAGAAACTTTCAAGATAATGCATGGCTTAATAAGGGTGGACGCTGGGAAGTTGTTTCCGTTAGGCAGAGAGACTAGGACCCGTGGGCACAGCCTTAGAATTAGAGGGGGTCAATCTAGAACAGAAATGAGGAGACATTTTTTTTGCCAGAGAGTGGTGGGCCTGTGGAATTCATTGCCACGGAGCACAGTGGAGGCCGGGATGTTAAATGTCTTCAAGGCAGAGATTGATAAATCTTGATCTTGCAAAGAATTAAGGGAAATGGGGAGAGTGCGGGTAAGTGGAGTTGAAATGCCCATCAGCCATGATTGAACGGCAGAGTGGACTCGATGGGCCGAATGGCCTTGCTTACACTCCTATATCTTATGGTCTTATAATTAGAGGTGGCCTCACTAATACCAGAGGATAAAGCAGACTATAGACATGGAATGTGTTGTTCTTGTTAAACTGGTCAGGACAGTTCCCTACTCTCAAACTGAGGTGTTAGAGAACTCTTCGCTGAGTCTTCTTTGTAGTCTCGGGATGTACAGGCTCAGTGGGTTAGCCACGTGAAATGCAGGATGACAGGTCATAGGGTAGGGAGGGTGGGTCTAGGTGGGCTGCTCTTTGGAGGGTCAGTGTGGACTCAATGGGCCGAAAGGCCTGCTTCCACACCGATGGAATTCTATGATTCTGGTCCGGCTTCCATTCCCAGCATTCTGGGAACGATCCTGCCGAGAACTCCTGGAAGAGAACCTTTCCACTGTAAGTACTCAGAAAATTCCGTTTTTAAGGGACTCCAATCTCCAACGCATTCCATAGTGGACAACTCAAAGTTCAGAGCTGTGTTCCTGCTCTTTGCTCCCTGGCTTTTCCATGTGGCCAAATCGCACATCTCATGCCTCAAGTCAGGAAAATGCTTGAGACGAGACTGGAAAAGCACAGCCGCTCAGGCAGCATCTAGGGAGCAGGAGAATCGACACTTTGAGCATAAACTCTTCACCGGGATGTTTATGCTTGAAGAACGTAGGTTCAAAACGTCAACTCTCCTGCTCCTGCCGGATTTGCTGTGCTTTTCCAGAGCCACCCTCTTCGACTCTGATCTCCAGCATCTGCAGCCCTCACTTTCTCCTCGTGAAGCTGGGATATAAGGACCAGACACCGTGGTGCTCTCAGTCTCCATGGTGACCGTGGGACTGGTTCCATTTAGCCCACTGTCAACATAGAGTGGAAGATTGTGGTCCCATTATTGGTGTGTTCCTCAGGGAATTGCTGTCAGTGAGAGTTTGAGGGAAAGCGAGGTGCAGGCTGACCACGAGTGCACCCGCAAGGTCAGATTTCAGGCCCGGCCTACTTTTGATTCCTGGCCTCATCCCCTCATATCCTGAGAACAGCAACTGGTCAGCTAGAATCATTTGGAGGTTGGCCAGTGGGAATGTCAGAGAGAGAGTCAAACAGAAAAGTGGCTAAAAGGGTGAAGAGGCCATCGTGGACAAGGGAGGATTGGCGAGAGATTTGGGCCTATCTTCAGCTAACAGGAACACCACGGCAACCATTTTGTTCAAGCCTGAGTTAAAATCTTAATGGACTCCCAGATCTCATACAAATTTGGTCTGTATCACCAAATTAGATTTTAGATTTAGACTTTATTGTCATATATACCAAGCACAGTGAAAAGTTTTCAATCCCACCAGACTCTGCACCACCTTAGGTACAAGTACCTAGGTACAAAATCTTAAAACAAGGCAGAAAGAGATAAGGAACAAAGTTAAAAGTTAAACATTATGGGTCGCTCTCAGAATAATATAAAGAAATAAAGTTAAAAGTTAAATATTACAGCAGTTAAAATGGCAGGCAGAAGGCTTCCAGAAAGATTTAATGGACTTGTTTCTGCTGTGGAGGATGGCTTAAAATTGTACTCCAGTCAAGGACTTCCTTATTTCTGTGCTGTCACCAATCAAGAGAATCTTTTGCATTGCCAAGAACTGAGGTTGGATATTTTGTGTTACAGCATTCAATGAAGTGGGTGGCTATGACACCATGAAGGAGAAATATATGAATGCCATCACTAGCCAGACGACTTCTCCCAATCTGAACATCAGTGCGAAATGTTACACACCCCGTCCAGACTCTTTCCACTTGTTCCGAAATCCCATCACTGGTGATATTCCTTGGCCAGGCCTGACCTTCGGCCTGTCAATCCTGGCGATCTGGTATTGGTGTACCGATCAGGTAAGAGATAGTCACACCAGATGCTAAGTTTCTCATTCCTTTTGGTTTTGTTCCCCTTTATTTCTGCCGCTTTCTTTTTATTCCACCTTTGTAATCAAGTGTGTAACCAAGATGGCGCCAGTCATGTCAGCGGAGGCAAGATGGCGCTGAAGGGTGACACAGCAAAGGGGACTCATGTCTGGCCATCAGGCTCATGCCCCATGGTGGAACATTTAACAAGAAGGGCTGTAAACGTGGACACTTTCTTTATATCTTCATTCTTCTGCTTTAATATTCTATGTTTTGGTTTATTTTTCTGTGTTTTAAGATGGCCACCAGACTGTGGCAACACTATACAACACTTTTCACGGCATTTTGTAACAAGATACACATGACTCTAAAAAATCAAATCAAACAGGTGAAAACCACATACATTGTGTTGATTTTAGCTATGACTGAGTCTAGGCATTGGACGCTTCTGAAAAGGTCGTTACATAACTAGACCCTGCGTTTAAACATTGCAAAAAAACTGTTAGTGTAATTGTTGTCCTTTTTAAACAACGCTTTTAGATTCTAATATTTAATTCAGTGTGATCTTGGCAAGTTGAGCGGGTGTCCAATTGCATAGGAGAAAGTGTGGACTGCAGATGCTGGAGATCCGAGTCAAAATTCCTGATGAAGAGCTTATGCTCGAAACATTGACTCTCCTGTTCCTCGGATGCTGCCCGACCTGCTGTTCCAGCACTACATGTTACGGCCAATTGATTAGCAAATGCATGATAATGTGGGTGAAATGTGAGGTAATCACTTTGGCAGCAAACCAAGAAGATAGATTATTATCTAAATGACTATAAGTTGAGAGGGGAAAACATGCAATGAGACCTGGGTGTTGTTCCACATCAGTCACTGAAAGTAACATTGCAGGTGCAGCAGGCAGTGAATAAGAAAATTTATGTGTTGGCCTTCATAGTGAGAAGATTCAAGTACAAGAGCAAGAAGCAATAGCACCATGGGTGACATGGTAGCTCAGTGGTTAGCACTGCTACGTCGCAGCTTCGATTCCAGCCTCAGGTGACTGTGTGGAGTTTGCACGTTCTCCCTGTGTCTGTGTGGGTTTCCTCCGGGTGCTCTGATTTCCTCCCACAGTCCAAAGATGTGCAGGTCAGGTGAATTGGCCATGCTAAATTGCCCATAGTGTTAGGTGCATTAGTTAGAGGAAGGTGGGTTGCTCTTTGGAGGGTTGGTGTGGACTGGTTGGGCTGAAGGGCCTGTTTCCACACCGTAGGGAATCTAATCTAATATCTTGCTGCAATTGTACTGGGCCTTGGTAAGACCACACCTGGAGAACTGTGTGTAGTTTTGGTTTCCTTAGAGAATCCCTACAGTGTGGGAACAGGCCATTTGGCCCAATAAGTCCACCCGACCCTCTGAAGAGTAACCCAACCCAACCCATTCCACCCTCCATTACTCTGCATTTACCCCTGACTAATGCACCTAACCTACACATCCCTGAACACTATGGGCAATTTAGCATGGCCAATTCACCCTAACCTACACATCCCTGAACACTATGGGTAATTTAGCATGGCCAATTCACCCTAACCTACACATCCCTGAACACTATGGGCAATTTAGCATGGCTAATTCACCTGACCTGCACATCTTTGGATTGTGGGAGGAAACCAGAGCACCCGGAGGAAGCCCATGCAGACACGGGGAGAATGTGCAAGAGGAAGGATGTTCTGACTACGGAGGGAGTGCGGTGAAAGTTTATCAGACTGAATCCTGGGATGACAGGACTGGGGGATGAAGACAGACTGGACCAGTTAGGACTACATTCACTCGAGTTTCGAAGAAGGGGACGGGGGTTGGGATTTCATCAAAACCTATAAATTCTAATCTCTAGACAGAGTAAACACAGGAAGGATATTCCCAACGACCAGGGAGTTCAGAACCAGGGGTCACAGTCTAAGGATTCAGGGTAGACCTGAATTTCAGACTGAGATGAGGAGAACAGTCTTCATTCAGAGAGTGGGGAACCTGTGCAATTCTCTGTCACAGAAAGCAGTTGAGGTTAAAAATAGATAAGTCCCCTGGGCCTTATGTGGGATTTATCCGAGGATTCTCTGGGAAGCCAGGAGGAGATTGCAGGGCCTTTGGTTTTCATCTTTATGTCATCATTGTCCATAGGAATAGTGTCAGAAGACTGGAGGATAGCAAATGTTGTCCCTTTGTTCAAGAAGGGGAGTAGAGACAACCCTGGTAGTTATAGACCAGTGAGCCTTACTTCAGTTGTGGGAAAGTGGTGGAAAGGATTAAAAGAGATAGGATTTATAATCAGTCAGAAATTAATCAGTTGATTAGGGATAGTCAACACAGTTTTGGGAAGGATAGGTCGTGCCTCACAAACCTTACTGAATTCTTTTGAGATGGTGACCAAACAGTTGACTGAAGGCAAAGCAGTTGATGTGGTGTATATGGATTTCAGTAAGGCATTTGATAAGGTTCCCCACGATAGGTTATTGCACAAAATATGGAGACTTGGGATTGAGAATTATTTAACAGTTCGGATCAGAAATTGGCTAGCTGAAAGAAGACAAAGGGTGGTGGTTGATGGGAAATGTTCATCCTGGAGTTCAGTTACTAGTGGGGTACTGCAAGGACCTGTTTCGGGGCCACTGCTGTTCGTCATTTCAATAAATGACCTGGATGAGGGTGTAGAAGGATGGGTTAGTAAATTTGTGGGTGACACTAAGGCCGGTGGAGTTGTGGATAGTGACGAAGGATGTTGTAGGTTACAGAGAGACATAGATAAGCTGCAGAGCTGGGCTGAGAGGTGGCAAATGGAGTTTAATGTGGAAAAGTGTGAGGTAATTCACTTTGGAAGGAGTAACAGGAATGCAGAGTACTGGGCTATTGGTAAGATTCTTGATAGTGTAGATGAGCAGAGAGATCTCTGTGTCCACGTACATAGATCCCTGTGAAAGTTGCCACCCAGGTTGATAGGATTGTTAAGAAGGCATACGGTGTGTTAGCTTTTATTGGTAGAGCAATTGAGTTTCTGAATCATGAGGTCATGTTGCAGCTGAACAAAACTCTGGTACGGCCACACTTGGAGTATTCCGTCCAGTTCTGGTCACCACATAATAGGAATGATGTGGAAGCTTTGGAAAGGATTCAGAGGAGATTTACCAGGATGTTGTCTGGTATGGAGGGAAGGTCTTATGAGGAAAGGCAGAGTGACCTGAGGCTGTTTTCATTTGAGAGCAGAAGGTTGAGAGGTGACTTAATTGAGACATATCAGATAATCAGAGGGTTAGATAGGGTGGACAGGGAGAGCCTTTTTCCTCAGATGGTGATGGCTAGCACAAGGGGACATAGCTTTAAATTGAGGGGTGATAGATATAGGACAGATGTCAGAGGTAGGTTCTTTATTCAGAGAGTAGTAGGGGCGTGGAGAGTACTGTCTGCAACAGGAGTAGACTCGCCAACTTTAAGGGCACTTAAATGGTCATTGGATAGGCATATGGACGAGAATGGAGTAGTGTAGGTTAGATGGGCTTCCTGATTGGTTCCACAGGTCAGCACAACATCGAGGGCCGAAGGGCCTGGACTGCGCTGGAATGTTCTACGTTCTGTTGTTTTCAAGGAGTTTGATATAATTCTTAGAGCTAAAGGGGTCAAAGGGCACGGGGAGAAAACAGGAACAGGAGACTGAGTTGGATGATCAGCCATGATGGTATTGAATGGTGTAGCATGTTCAAAGGGCTGAATGGCCTCCTTCTGCTCCTATTTTCTACATTTTCATGTATTATGCAAGTGTGTCTGTGGAAAGCGCATCAACATAGAAAGGCCAGTAACAGGTTAGGATTGTATTCACAAGACGAAATGAACGCGAGATCAGTTATTAATTACCTCCACCACTTTAGGTGGGAAGGGGTAATACTTTTGCCCGTTGTTTGTTTGTCTGTGTATAATATATCCCAAATCCGAACAGACAAATTTCAACAAGACTTACCACACAGATAGGATATTGGCCCAAGGAAAAACCGATTACTATGGTAAAAATGTAGATCTGACCTGGATCCTGGAATCTTTGATCCATTGACATCGGGAGATAGAGAAAATTGACTTTGCTTTCGAATGTTGTGGGTTGGTTTATGTTGAAAGTTGAAGAGCATTATGGACTATCTGAAATTGCCCCAGCTGTCAAGAGATTAGATTAGATTAGATTACTTACAGTGTGGAAACAGGCCCTTCGGCCCAACAAGTCCACACCGCCCCGCCAAAGCGCAACCCACCCATACCCCTACATCTACCCCTTACCTAACACTATGGGCAATTTAGCATGGCCAATTCACCTGACCTGCACATTTTTGGAGTGTGGGAGAGGTGAGCAGAGTTTTCGGAGCAGGTTATTGGATGGGGATTGGCCTGAAGCCTCCTCAAGCAGGTCGAAGCTCTTAATGAAATTATTTGTTCCCTCAGCTTTCATTTCTTTCATGGAATCTGGGTGTTTCTGGCAAGGTTAGCATTTATTGGCTATCTCCAATGGCCCTCCCAATGAGGGTTCACTAGGTCATTTCAGAGGACACTTGAGGGTCATCACAGGAGTCAGATGTCAGCCAGACCAGGTAAGGGGAGCAGATTTCCTTCCCTATAGGGCATTAGCGAACTAAATTCATTTTTGCAACAATCAGTGATGACCATCACAGACAACGTTTAGTTTTCAATTCCAGACCTGTTCATTGAATTTAAATTCCACAATTATGTCACATTCACATCCCAGGACCCCAGAGAATTAGGATTATGAACACAGTGATGTTACCAGTACACCGTTGCTACAGTATATCAAACAGGCAGGAAAAAGGCTCAAGAAGGAGCCATTTCATTGTGTTGTGAATCAGTGAGAAGCGTGCAGTCTGTGTGATGGTAGGCAATTTACTGAGTCTTCTCTTCATCAGTTTTAATGCTGACCTTGATGGATTTTCATTAATCATAGCTGGCCTTGGACATGGGGGGTGAAAGGCAGGACTAGGACTAACTCTTTAAGGGGCAGAAAAAAACTCAGGGAAAGGGACCCAAGGGGTAAACTCTTTCACGCAGAGGGTGGTGTGTGTGTGGAATGAGCTGCCAGAGGAAGTGGTGGAGGCTGGTACAATTGCAACATTTAAAAGGGTATATGAATAGGAATGGTTCAGAGGGATATGGACCGGTTGCTGGCAAATGGGACTAGATTGGGTTGGGATATCTGGAGGGTCTGTTTCCATGCTGTACATCTCTATGACCAACTGCTTTGCTGCATTTCTGTGTCTTATATGTCCTCCATTCCCATGAAAAATCAACACTATGGGTGGCACGGTGGCACAGTGGTTAGCACTGCTGCCTCACAGCGCCAGAGACCCGGGTTCAATTCCTGCCTCAGGCGACTGACTGTGTGGAGTTTGCGCGTTCTCCCAGTGTCTGTGTGGGTTTGCTCTGGTTTCCTCCTACAGTCACAAAGATGTGCAGGTCAGGTGAATTGACCATGCTAAATTGCCTGTAGTGTTAGGTAAGGGGTATGGGTGGGTTGCGCTTCGGCGGGTTGGTGTGGACTTGTTGGGCCGAAGGGCCTGTTTCCACGACGTGAAGGAAATCTGCTGCCCTTACCCAGTCTGGGTAATGTGACTCCAGGCCCACTGTAATATGGTTGACTCTGGGCATTAAATGCTGGCCAAACCAGTGACACATTTTGCACAGAATAATGGCTGGTTTTTGCCCAGAACCTGCAAGTTGCTGGGAGTAGATAATGGCTCCCAAACCCGAGTCAATCATTTTAGCTCCACCTTCAACCCAACGGTTCAAAGGGAGCTCATGACTGAAGACATACTTGGTCCAAACAAACCAATGGGGGTCTCCAGAATGAGGGTTTTGACAAGATTTAACATGAAAGGCTCAGTTTCAGCAATAACATGCTCCTCTCTGTCACATCGCAGGTCATCGTTCAACGCTGTCTCTCTGCGAAGAATATGAGTCATGTCAAGGCTGGTTGTATCCTTTGTGGCTACCTCAAGCTGTTACCCATGTACCTGATGGTCTTCCCAGGAATGATCAGTCGGATTCTGTACACAGGTACGGATTATCACGGAATTCTTTGAGGAAGCTTTATCGGATAGCATCAAGCTTCCCACCTAACTTCCCGCTCTCTTTCACAAGAACAAGGAACAGGAGCAGACCCGTGACTCTGTTGAAGTTAGCAAAACCAAAGTGCTGGAGAAATTAATGGGACTGAAAGCTGATCTATCCCAAGGTCCTAATAATCTGCATGTGCCCGATGGTGGCTGCGTCCAGAACCACAGGGGTCACAGTCTTGAGGATTCAGGGTGGACCATTGAGAACAGAGATGAGGAGACATTTCTTCACCCAGAGAGTGGTGAGCCTGTGGAATTCATTACCTCAGGAAATAGTTGATGTCAAAACATTGGATATATTCATGGGGTGACTAGATTCATGGGGTCAAATGGGACCAAAGATTATGAGGGGAATGCAGGATTAGGCTGTTGGGTTGGATGATCAGCCATGATTGTGATGAATGGCGGAGCAGGCTTGAAGGGCTGAATGGCCTCCTCCTGCTCCTATCTTCTATGTTTCTACATCCCAGAGCACTAAAGGGGGTACCCATGGAAATAGTGGATGCATTAGTACTCGTCTTTTAAAATTCTATAGATTCTAACAGCAGATTGGATGCTGGTAAATGGAATTCTGTTTGTCTCTTTCCTTTCTGTATCAACAGCAGAGTGTTTAGCGTAAAATCAGTTGTAGGCAAAATGCTGGATTTTATTATAAGAGATGTGATGACAGTGAGAACCAATGGTTTTACACAAAGTCACCATGGATTTAAGAAAGGGAAATTGTGTTTTACAAACCCACTAGAAGAGTAGTTGAGGGAGACCCAGTGGGAGTGGCATTTTCAGACAACTTGGGCTTAAGCCCCACAACTCAGAGGGTTTGCGTTATTAGCGGGGTAGGAGGGACAGTGGTGCTGTGGGGAGAACTTTTATTTTAAGGTCACAGGTGGGCATCACTGGCTAGGTCAGCATTTATCGCCCATCTCTAGCTGACTCGGAGAAGATTTGGGGGGCGGGTGGGGGTTGGGGGGGGTGTGGGGGTGGCTGGGGGGGAGCTGTCCTCGAGAACCGCTGCAGACCATGTTCTATAGGTCGACCCACAATGCCCTTAGGGATTGAGTTCCAGGACTTTGACCCCGGGACACTGAAGGAACCAAGATGTACAGGTAGAAGATCATTTATCCGAAACGCTCAGGACCAGCTGATTTTCGGAATTCGGAATTTTCAAAATGTGGCAGTTTAATGGTGACATTTTTTAAAAAAATCTTACCGGAGAAGCCGACTTCTAACTGAGAACGTGCTGGGTCACACCCCACCCCACGTCACATCTGAGTGACCTGCATCGAGTGGCTGTCAACTTGGGTTAACTGTTCGCTGGCCAAACAAACTTGTTAATGAGGAAAAAACTTCACAAAGAAACACTCAGATTTCAGAGTTTTTCGGTTTTTGGATGTTTGGGTAAAGCATCTTCTACCTGTATTTCCAAGTCATAGCCTCAAAATTAGGGGGGAGCAGATTTAGGACTGAATTGAGAAGGAACTTCTTCACCTAGAGAGCTGTCAATCTATGGGATTCACTGCCCAGTGAAATGGTTGACGCGACTACAGCAAACATTTTTAAATCTTATTTTCTTGAACAATAAAGGAATTAAGGGATACGGTGGGAGTGTGGGTAGGTGGATCTGAGTCCACGAGAAGATCAGCCATGATCTTATTGAATGGCGGGTCAGGCTCAAAGGGCTGAATGGCCTCCTCTTGCTCTCAGTTCGTATGTGAGTGGTTTGGAGGGGAACTTGCAGATGGTGGCGGTGTTCCTATGCGATCTTGAGAATGGCAGAACATGAGCCGTAGTGGGAGGTGGGTGCAGGAACCGAGATAGTGAGTGAGGACAGCACAATGACCTTGGACCAGGTTGTCAAGATTTGGTGAGCTCCTCTGCTCGTCCTCTGGGAAAAGAAGGCTCCTCTCCATTGCACCAGCCCTTTCAACCAGTTCCACTCGGGCCCCTGCAGGGGAAATCATGGAACCCCATTCCCCTTCTGCAATGCATTCAGATTCGGCCCTTGACTGAGCAGGGCAGCTTCGGAATGCCAGTGCCCACCCCAGGGGTGCACAGCGGCCTTTTTAAAGATGCCATGGATGTGGCATTTCAGTGGATATGTCTGAGCGGGCATCTGTTCCAAGAACAGCACATGGTAAGATGGGACAAGAATTAGATATGGGGGACACCACGGGGGTAAGGTGGGGAGTTCACGAGACACATTTGGTGAGAAAACTCGCCAGTCCTTGTGGGGGGAATCCCTGCATAAAAGCTTAATACAATTCCAACTTAGCCCTGAAAAGTAAGACTCGGCCCAGTATTTCAACAGGATCACAGTTGGCGATGGGCTGTGGTGTAACTTTCTTGCCCTCTCTTCAGATTCAACTATTTCAGTGTTCGGTACATTCAACACGGAGTACCCACATCTCCATGGGCTAAAAACAAAGATTGACAACCCTGAGTGAAGTCATTTCTCCTCATCTCAGTCCTCATTGAGTTTCTCTCTGCCGTAGCTCACTGTGACACTGCCCAACGTTGAGTCAGAGGATTGTGTCACTCTTTGCCAGCTCTGGTTGGAAATATCTGGAGTGTTGATTGATTTGACCCCTGACCTCCAATCACCCTGGTGATTGGTATCCTGACATAGCGATTGTCCCCTGCCCTCCTGTGGTGAACTTTGCAATCACAGCTGAACCTTGAGCATTGGTCCAGACAGTACTGGTGGAGGACAGCACTGTCAGAGGTGCTGTCTTTCATTGTAGTACTGCCTGCTCTCTCAACTGGGCATTACAGAACCCATTGTGCAGTTCAGAGGAGACCAGAAGGTATTTCCCCCCAGGAATTAAGGGATACGGTGGGAGTGTGGGTAGGTGGATCTGAGTCCACGAGAATATCAGCCCCAGCATCTTGGCCAACGTCTCAACTCAATGACACCAAAAAAAAACAAATTGTAGATTCCCTACAGTGTGGAAACAGGCCCTTCGGCCCAACAGGTCCACACCAACCCTCCGAAGAGTATCCCACCCAGACCATCCTCTCTTTATTTTTAACTAACACACCTAACCTATACATCCTTGACCTCTATGGGCAACTTAGCATGGCTAATTCTCCTGACGTGTCCAACAGTTGTCTGTGGGAGGTAAACAGAGCACCCAGAGCAAACCCACAGAGAGGATGTGCAAACTCTACACAGACAGTGGTCTAAGGCTGGAATCAAATCCAGGAACCTGGCACCGTGAGGCAGCTGTACTAGCCACTGAGCTACCCTACTGCCCCATATCATCACCACTGGTCAGACGGCTGTTTGTGGGATTTTGTTGTGCACCCATTGACCGTCAACCATTGTAATAACAACTCCAAAGGAATGCTCCGTTAATGGGCTGTAACGTCTTGGGGTTTGTGACAGGTCCTGGCAAAGGGCCAGATGTTCGGTTTGATCACAATGGGGGAAAGCTCATTGATATTCTCTTGATCTCAACTTGGTGCAGATGTCATAGGCTGTGTTGTGCCCAGTCTTTGCAAAGAGTACTGCGATGCTGATGTTGGATGCACCAACATTGCCTACCCCCGGCTGGTGGTGAAGCTGATGCCAAAGGGTGAGTCCCAGTCTGCAAAGACGCAATGTAAAAATAACGTGGAAAAGGTACGGGTGTGGAATTTGCTAACGGTATCCAATACGTGGCTGGGTGGACATAAGAAATAGGAGCAGGAGTAGGCTATTCGGCCCATCAAGCCTCTCCTGCCAATTAATAAGATCATGGCTCGCATGGACAGTGCCTTCTACCCCAGGTCCCTGATGGCACGGTCTCCCTACACTTCTTATACGAGGGTCCTCCACTGGGGGGAGGTGATGGTATAGTGGCATTAACACCAGCCTGTTAATCCAGAGACCCACCTAATACTCTGAGGGCATGGGTTCAAATCCCACCAATGGCAGAGGGTGGAATTTGAATTTGATGTTTTTAAAAAAAAAATCTGAAGCCTAATGATGACCACAAATCTGTTCTTGATTGCTGGGTTCACTAATGCCCTTGAGGGAAGGAAACTCCCATTTGTAACTGGTCTGGCCTACATGTGACTCCAGACCCACAGCAATGTCGTTGACTCCTAAGTGCCCTCTGGGCAATTAGGCATGGCCGATAAATCCAGTGCTGCCCTCATTCCATGAATGGATAAGATGGTGGAATGGAATGCCCAAAGATGGGTGAAGGTGACCAATTGAAGGACAGCCCTCCACATACACTGTCGGACTTGGACAAGCGGTGGGTGGTAGTGAGTGAGCCACAGGCTGAGAACTTTGGTACACCTTTTCAGAGGGTCAACGAGACTGACTCCTGGGATGGCAGGACTGACGATGAAGAGAGCCTGGATTGGTTCGGGTTATATTCACCGGGGATGGGGGACAATCTCAGAGAAACCTATAAAGTTCCACCCTGTGGGATTTGTTTTAATTTATTGGTGGGATAGACCAGCATTTCTTGCTCATCCCTCATGGGGCAATTGAGAGTCAACCACATTGTTGTCAGTTTGGAGTCATGCGTAGGCCAAACCAGGCGAGGATGGCAGGTTTGCTCCCTGAAGGACATTAGAGAACCAGAGGAGCTTTCCCTGACAATGGATTCATGGTCACCATTAGGCTTGTAATTCCAGATTTTCATTGTGATTCATATTTCACTATCTACGTGGCGGGATCTGAATCCAGGTCCCTCGAATACTACCTGGGCCTCTGGATGAACAGGCCAGTGATAATACCACTAGGCCATCACCTCGACCTCACATAGAAAGCAGTTGAGGCCAAAACATTGAATGTTTTCAAGAAGGCATCGGATCAGGCTGAAGGGATCATGGGGTAATGGGGGAGAAAGCGGGAACAGGGGATGGAGTTGGATGATCATATTGAATGGCAGAGCAGGCTCAAAGGGCCGAATGGCCTACTCCTGTTTCCGGAGTCAGATGTATGGACGGATGGGTTTTTAAACATCAATTTTGCCTTCAGGGTCATAATGACTGATTTTGGCTTTCAGAAAGTGTTTAAATTCTGCCAGGGATCTTTATGGGACTTGAATCCTTACCTCTGAGGGCCTGCCCTTAGACATCCTGACGCAGTGACATTACCAGCAGCTCCCTTGGACAGGAGATCAGCCAGGAAATATAAAAATAGATCAGCAATTGGAGCTCTTTGCTGGAGTTTGCCTTGATCGAGCAACGTGTAATGGTAGATGGTATTGTAAAAGGCTTGTAACAGCGATGATAGATTGTGGTCTGAACTGTTTCTTATTTTCTGTTAGGTCTGCGTGGCTTGATGCTGTCTGTCATGTTGGCATCGTTGATGAGCTCCCTGACATCCATCTTTAACAGTGCCAGCACACTTTTCACCATGGACATCTGGACCAAGATCAGGCCCAAAGCAACAGAGAAGGAACTTATGTTAGCAGGAAGGTAAGAATCACCCTGTTCCAAGCATTCACCTTCAAGTAGGCCGTACTCTCAGCCTTCAGTAGGTGACATTGTCTGAAGAAGGGAGGGAGGTACAGGATGTTGTATTGTCCTGCTCCACTTTACACCACAAACTGTGATCGCGGGCGATGCCATCTAATAAGCCCCATTAACACGTCAGGGAGGCACTGCTGCCTCCCAGCGCCAGGGACCCAGGTTCGATCCCAGCCTCGGGGCGACTGTCGATGTGATGGTTCCACATTCTCCCTGTGTCTGAGTGTCCCCAGATCCATTCCCCTACATTTACCCCTGACTGACGCACCTCCCTGAACACTGTGGGGCAATTTAGCGTGGCCAATTCAGCCCTGACCTGCACATCCTTGGACTGTGGGAGGAAACAGGAGCGCCCAGAGGAAACACAGGGAGAACGTGCAAACTGCACATAGTCGGCTGAGGCAGGAATCGAACCCGGGTCCCTGGTGCTGTGAGGCAGCAGTGCTAACCACTGAGCCACCATGCCACCCACCATGTGAATGAATTGTCCATTAGTGGGGGGAGGGAAGACATTTCTGGTGAACGTTGACAGCTCCACTAACAGCTGGCTGGAGCCTCATTCACAAGTTGGTAAAAAAACAGCTTTACCTCACTTAGGCTCGCCCTGAACCCACTGCCATATGCATCTCAGGGGAGCCCATCACCGTATTTCCAGTTTTGCTCCCTTTATACGTTCCTTTCTCTTCGTCCCTTCTAGAACCTTCTCTTTTATTCCCATACGTCCTTTCACTTCTCCATTCGCTCCCACCTCCTGTGAATGCACGCTGAAGTTTGTATCATATTTGACTCCGGGATAGGTTGCTAATCCTAGATTTGTTTAGAGACAAAAAAAACTCCTGCCGATGCTGGAATCCAAAGTAGACAGGCAGGAGGCTGGAAGGACGCAGCAAGCCAGGCAGCTTCAGGAGATGGAGAAGTCAATGTTTCAGATGTAACCCTTCTTTGTGTCATCACTAAGACCGTCATATTCCACCTCAACTCATCAACCAGTGAAACCCTCATCTCGGACTTTGTTACCTGCGGACTCAAATATTCTCCCACATTCTCCACTCTTAACATACAATCAGCTGGAACAGCATTTCCTGGACTAAGCTCAAAGCAAGTTCCATTCACTCACTCACTCATCACCCCTGTACTCTCTAACCCTATGAGCCCACAGTTAAACAGCAATAGAATTTTATAATCTTTACAGAGTCACAGAATCATACAGCACAAAATAAGACCCTACAGTCCTACTTATACATTCAGACCAGATATCCCAAATTAACCCAGTCCCATTTGCCAGCGCTTGGCCCATATCCCTCTGAACCCTTCCTATTCACATACCCATCCAGGTGCCTTTTAAATGTTGTAATTGTACCAGCCTCCACCACATCCTCTGGCAGCTCATTCCATACACGTATCACCCTCTGAGTGAAAAAGTTGCCCCTTAGATCTTTTATAACTTTCCCCTCTCACCCTAAACCTATGCCCTCTCGTTGGGAAAATACCTTGTCTATTTATCCTATTCATGCCCCTCATGATTTTATAATCCTCTATAAGGTCACCCCTCAGCCTCCGACGCTCCAGGGAAAACAGTCCCAGCCTGTTCAGCCTCTCCCTGTCGCTCAAACCTTCCAACCCTGGCAACATCCTTGTAAATCTTTTCTGAACCCTTTCAAGTTTTACCACATCCTTCCAATAGGAGGGAGACCAGAATTGAACACAATATTCCAAAAGTGACCTTACCAACATCCTGTACAGCCACAACATGACCTCCCAACTTCTGTACTCAATACTCTGACCAATAAAGGAAAGCATACCAAACGCCTTCTTCACTATCCTATCGACCTGCGACTCCACTTTCTCTGATGAAGGGAGTGAATTCTCAGTGGACCCTCTGCTTCAGAAGTGCCCACCCAATTTAATAACTGACAGCCTGCAATTCATGTAGTTGAATAGCCTGCTGCGTGTTCCAGACAAGGATAGTACTAACTGACCATCCTTCTAACTGCAGTCAGTAATATTGAGGTGCTCCATTGTCTTATTGACATCTGGCAAATATCTGCATTGCTCAGACAGGAATGTGGTGATGCTTGGAGCAGTTACAGGGAAATCAGTTCATATTGTTCAGGGCAGCTTACAATTGCTATGCTCAATTTGATGGCAAAGTGGAAATGGAGGAGCCTGGAATTTTTGTCATTCCTTATTATCTGTTCCTTCTGCCCCCTCAGGGTCTTCACCTTGGTCCTGATTGGGATCAGTATTGCCTGGATTCCGATCGTCCAAACGGCACAGAGTGGACAGCTCTTTGACTACATCCAGTCAATCACCAGCTACCTGGGTCCTCCGATAGCTTCTGTCTTCCTGTTGGCCATCTTTGTCAAGCGTGTCAACGAGCCAGTAGGTTTCTGCGGTCTTTTATTTACATCACATGGCCTGCGCATCTCATAGAGGCAGACAGCTCAGAAACAGACCTTTCAGTCAAGGCCGACCATAATCCCAAACTGAACCAGTCGCAACCTGCCTGTGCTTGGCCCGTATCCCTCCAAACCTTTCCTGTTCATGTACTTATCCAAACGTCCTTTAAACATTGTAACTGCACCTACATCCACCACTTCCTCTGGAAGTTCATTCCACACATTAACCACTCCCTGTGTAAAAAGATTGCCCCCCTCCCCACATCCTTTTTAAATCTTTCTCCTCTCACCTTAAAAATATGCCCCCCCCCCCAGTTTTGAACTCCCCCACCCTCAGGAAAAGACCTTTGCTATTCACCTTATCTATGCTCCTCATGATTTTTATAAACTCCTATAAGATCACCCCTCAACCTCCCACACTCCAGTGAAAAATGTCCCAGCCTATCCGGCCTCTCCCCATAACTCAAACCCGCCACCCCCAGCAACATTCTGGTAAATGTGGACTGACCCTTCTCCAGTTTAGCGATTTCCTTCCTATAAGCCTGGTCAAGTCCATCCTTGGACATTGTGGGAGGTGAGGGACGAAATTACAGAGGCCCTTGCACAGACTTTTGCTTCACGTTTAGCTACTGCTGAAGTTTGGGAAGACTGGAGGGTGGCTAACGTTGTTCCATTGTTTAAGAAAGGTAGCAAAGACAAGCCAGGGAACTACAGGCCAGTGAGATTGACATCAGTGGTAGGCAAGCTGTTGGAGAGGATACTAACGGACAGCATCAACCAACATTTAGATAGTCAAGATTTGATTAGGGACTGTCAGCATGGATTTGTGTGTGGGAAGTCATGTCTGACAAATCTTTTAGAGTTTTTCAAACAGGTAATCAAGAGGATAGATGAAGGTAGGGCAGTGGATGTTGTCTATGTGGACTTTAGTAAGGCCTTTGCATGGCAGACTGGTTTTGAAGCTTAGGTCACATAGAATCCAGGGAGAGCGAGCTAACTGGATTCAAAATTGGCCCAATAGCAGGAAGCAGAGGATAATGGTTGAGGGTTGTTTCTCTGATTGGAGGCCTGTGACTAGTGGTGTGCCACGGGGGTCAGTATTGGGACCTTTGTTCTTTGTTATTTACATAAATGATCTGGATGTGAATGTCCAAGGAATGATTAGCAAGTTTGTGGATGATACAAAATTAGGAGGTATTGTTGATAGCGAGGAAGGTTATCAAAAATTACAGAGGGATCTCGATCAGACAGGGAAGTGGGCTGGAGGTCGGCAAATGCAATTCAACACAGATAAGTGTGAGGTGTTGCACTTTAGAAAATCAAAGGTAGGACTTTTACAGTAAATGATAAGATCCCGAGGAGTGTTCTGGAACAGATGGACCCAGGAGTATAAATACATAGTTCATTGACAGTGACATCACAGGTAGACAGGGTGGTGAAAAACATATTTTCCATGCTGGCCTTTATCGATGAGGAATTGAGTCTAGGAATTGGAATGTTGTATAAGTGATTGGTGAGGCCGTACCTGGAGTATTGTGTAGAGGTTTGGTCACCCTGTTATAGGAAAGACATAGTTAAACTGGAAAGAGTGCAAAGATGATTTACGAGGATGTTGCAAGGACTAGTAGGCCTGAGTTATAGGAACAGGTTGGCCAGGATAGGACTTTATTCCTTGGAACTTAGGAGAATGAGGTGTGACCTTATTGAAGTGTATAAAATCACGAGGGGCATAGACAGGATGAATGCATACAGCCTTTTTTCCAGGGATGGGGAATTAAAAACTCGAGGGTGTAGGTTTAAGATGAGAGGGGAAAGATTTAAGAAGGACCTAAGGGGCAACTTCTTCACACAGAGAATGGTGCGTATATGGAATGGGCTGCCAGACAAAGTAGTTGAGGCAGGTACAATAGCAACATTTATAAAACCTTTTGGCAGGTACATGGATGGGAAGGGTTTAGAGGGATATAGGCCAAATATGGGTGATTGGAACTAGCGGAGTGGGCACGATGGTCAGCATGGACCAGTTTGGGCTGAAGGGCCTGTTTCCATGCTGTATTACTCTGTGACTGTAAAACTAGGGGACCAGGACAGGACACAGGCCTCACCAACGTCCTGTACAAGCCCCATCATAACATTCCAACTATTTCTCTTCGCTCTTCCTCACCCCCTTCCCCATCCACCTGCTCTCAGCAATGTTTCTTTTACTGCTCCTGTTCAGACTTTCACTCTGATACCCTAATACTGCAGAAGCAAGAAAAAGGCCTGATCTGTTCAGGGAGTCAAGCATGGGCCTCTACCGGTAGGTTGAATGAGCTTTGCATTGTCTGTAACCAGTCCCATCCCATTCAGTGCCTGCTGACCCACATTGACTCAGACTCCTTGGCAGTCTGACCTCCCAAGCATCCTTCAATATCCGAGACCACAAGCTCTGGAATTCCCCCTCATCCCCTCTCCCTCACTTTCCTCTTTAAAAACATTCCTATTACCCAACCACTTTGGGCTCAGAAGAGATTGACCTGGATGTTGCTGGGACTGGAGGGTTGGAGTTGTAAGGTGAGGCTGGACAGGTTGCTCCTTCTTTCCCTGGAGCGTCGGAGGCTGAGGGGGTGACTTTATACAGGTTTACAAAATCATGAGGGGCATGGATAGGATAAATAGACAAAGTCTTTTCCCTGGGATGGGGGAGTCCAGAACTAGAGGGCATAGGTTAAGGGTGAGAGGGGAGAGATATAAAAGGGACCTAAGGGGCAACGTTTTCACGCAGAGGGTGGTACGTGTATGGAATGAGCTGCCAGAGGAAGTGGTGGAGGCTGATACAATTGCAACATTTAAAAGGCATCTTGGTGGGTATATGAATAGGAAGGGTTTGGAGGGATATGGGCCGGGTGCTGGCAGGTGGGACTAGATTGGGTTGGGATATCTGATCGGCATGGACGGGTTGGACCGAAGGGTCTGTTTCCGTGCTGTACATCTCTATGACTCTATGACTCGATGATAAGGTGAATGGAGGGTGTCTTTTCCCTAGGCTGGGGGATTTCAAGGCGACAGGACATATTTTTAAGGTGAGAGGTGAAAGATTTTAAAAGGACTTGAGGGGCAATTTTTTTTTTTACACTGCGAGTGGTTTGCATGTGGAATGTACTTCCAGAAGAATGGTTATTGCAGGTGCAGTTACAACATTTAAAGGATATTCAGATACAAACATGAATATGAAAGGCTTGGAGGGATTTGGGCCAACCACAGGCAGCGGGAACTAGTTTAATTCGGGATGATGGTCTGCATGGAACTGGTTGGACCGAAGGATGAACGGCTTTTGCCCGAAACATTGACTCTCCTGCTCCCTGGATGCTGCCTTTTCCAGCACCACAGTCTCGACTCTGATCTCCAGCATCTGCAGTCCTCACTTTTACCTTATTGGACTGAAGGGTCTGTTTCTGTGCCGTATGACTCCTTAGCTAAGTTTTTGGTCACCTGACTGAATATCTCTTTATGTGACTTGCAGTCAAATTTTCTCGAATGATGCTCCTGCCAAGCAGAAGAGCAAGAATATGCCATTCGGCCCATCAAGCTTGCTTTGTGAAAGATCAGCCATGACTGTGCAATTGAACAGCAGAGTCAGAGAGAGGTAGAGCACAGAAACAGACCCTTCAGTCCACCTCGTCTATCCCAACCTAATCTAGTCCCATTTGCCAGCACTTGGCCCAAATCCCTCCAAACCCTTCCTATTTATACACCCATCCAGATGCCTTTAAAATGTTATAATTGTATCAGCCTCCACCACTTCCTCTGGCAGCTGAGTCCATAAAAACTGTGGCCTGAAAGCAATTTTCCCCCACTCTCCTTCGATCCCTTTATATCATCGGATTTTGGTTTTGGTTTTAGTATTTGGACATGCGTCCATCACTGTTTTAAACGTACTCCATGATTGAACTTCTGCAGCCCTTTGGGGCAGAGAATTGAAAGATTTACAAACTGTCTGAGTGAAAGTGTCCTGTTCATTTCCACCCTGAGTGACTTATTTTGAAATGGAGCGCTCCCCCAGTTCGAGACTCTCCAGTCAGAGGACACAGCTGGCCTACATCTAACCTGTCACTCCCCTTCAGGACTTTACAACATCGTTTGATAGCTGCTCGAACAACACAATGGTAGAGACTCATTTGTTTTTGTCTTTCCCCATTGAGTCCGATCACAAGCAGCGCATCCAAGGTTAATGTTGAAGTGAGAATTAGACAATGCATGGGGTGGGGGGGGGGGAAGCGTAAAAATGGCACAGCCCTTGGAGAAAGATGCCTCGAGATCCTGTTTGTCCATGCACTGTGAGGTTTTAAAATCCACGGCACGCCTTTGTTTTCCTCACGGCATCGCTGCGGCCTAACTGACAGGCCTGGCTGCCTGCCAGGTGGGGAACATCTGGGAGAGTCACCCAACAGCACATCAGGAACCCGTTGCCAAGATGGGTTCCTCCATCCCATTGGCATCTTGAGATTTGGGATAGAGAGGGGGACCCAATATTGCTGAGACAACAAACTTGGTGTCCTGACAGAGGAGGGGCTCTCCTTTCTTCGTTGTCCATAAGCAGCGCTGTAAAGGTAACCACCTTCCCCACAGAGCTCTGCCCACCTCACTCGATCTCCAGTCTTCCTGTGGTCTGAATTAAACCTGTCACCTACACGTAGTCCTACTTTCTCTGCGGTAAAGGGAGAAATGATTAAATTGAAACAGGTAGAATTCTGAGAGGGCTCAAAGAAGGTGTTCCATCAAAACTAGGGTACCGACAACTACAAGGCATGCTCTCAGTATGAGAGGCCAACTATTTAGGGCTGGGGGTGGAAATGCATTCTGACACTCGGAGGATTGTAATCTTGCCCAGAGAGGTTGGACGTTCAGTCATTGGGTGTTTTCCAGCAGAGACTGATTGGTTTTGGGACTCCAATGGAAACAGGGGATCAGGCAGGAAAATAGAATTGAGGCCAAACACCACCTGGATTTCACGAAAGTGTAGACTCCAGCAGACATTCCTGAAACGAGGTGCATCCTGTGTGAAACAGGCGGCTGATTGGTTGCTCTCCCTCTGACGTGTTAATGTGATCCTGTTATTGTAGGGTGCGTTTTGGGGTTTGATATTTGGCCTTGCCACTGGCTTGTCTCGAATGATCCCGGAGTTTGTGTATGGAACGGGCAGCTGTGTGCATCCGAGCAACTGTCCCAAGATTATCTGTGGCATCCATTACCTGTACTTTGCCATCATTCTCTTTGTCGCCACCAATGTGATGGTGCTCATTGTGTCCTTCCTGACAAAGCCGATTGATGATGTTCACGTGAGTATGGGCTTCATTACAGGACTATCCCTACCCCTGCAATCGGACTGCTAACCATGGCATGGTGTGGGTAATCCATGTGCGTGAGATGATCCAACTTTATTGTGTGTTAATCAATATCTTTGGGATAAAGCCTGGTTTTTGGATAATTCAGGACCTCCAGTGTGTTTGGAATGTTCTGGGATAATCAGGTGGGATGATACATGTTTTTTGGAATGATCCATGTGTTTGGAATATTTGGGTGAGGCATGTGTTCGGAATGGTTGGGAGGAGCCAGTGTTTGGGATGGTTACAGTGCTGCACACATTGTGGCACCCATGTTCCACAGCCTGAATGTGGTACACACACAGTTGCAGGTAACATTCTTGTTTGAAGATTTGAAAATGAGTGTTTGTTTCACAGTTGAATTATAGTCATGAATGTCATTTTTATTTTAGCTTTACCGACTGTGTTGGAGCTTGCGAAACAGCAAAGAGGAACGTGTAGATCTGGATAATGATGATTGGAAGAATGAAGATAATGATAGCAAAATGGATATTGATGAAGGTGACTTTGCAAAACATTTTCACACAGCAGATAATGACTGTATCCAGCTTCCCGGAACTATCTCCCAGTTTGACTCCTACTTTTTAATACCTTCTTTCTCTTTACATATATTGTATACATATTTACAGAACAACCTCAGTTATCTGAACGTCAATTATCCGAATTTCGGATTATCCGAACAAGATCTCAAGGTCCCATAACAACATTATCCGAACAATCAGTCATCTGAACCAAGTAGTCCCTACCCGTCCCATTTGGATAATTGAGGTTGTCCTGTGTATGTATTGTGCATATATATATATACACATGTACACACACGCGCACACACATAAACAACAGACTCACACTCAGAGACACACACTTTCACACACAGAGACACACACTCTCACATACACTCTCACACACACAGACACACACACATATACACACACACTCACTCACACATACATACAGACACAGACATGCTGACATACACACAGAAGACACACAAACACACATACAGACACACACTCACACACATACACACACAAACACACAGACACACACACACACACACACATACACACACACAGACATGCAAACACACACACAGACACATACACAGCGGTGGCACAGAGGTATATGTTCTGGGAGTGTGGAGTAGGTTGTTAAATAAATTTTACGATAACAATGTTTAAGAGGCATCTTGATAGATACACAAGTAGGTCGGGAATGGAGGGATTTGATCACATGGAGGCAAAAGGTTTTTTGTTTAGAAGCCTCATGAGTCAATGCAGGGTCTGTGGGTCGAAGTGACTGTTCCCCTGCTCTGCTCTGCTTTATTTAAAGCAGAGGGTGAGGTGTGAAACTGAATAGGAATCCTTTTCTTGGGAGTTGGTTTACTTACAGAATGTGACCTGACTCACATCTGCCTCTAACCTACAAACACTGCATTTGCTCAACGTGCTTCACACTTGACGCTTGACTCTCCCTTCACCGTCAGGTCAGAAACGGTGATGCGACCAAACGATTGCACAGTGTTCAGCACCATTTGAGACTCCTTCAAATACTGGAGCAGTCCATGTTCAAACGTAGCAAGACCCAGACAATATCTAGGCTTCAGCTGATTAATAAAATTAACACCACCCAGAGCATCAACCATCTCCAAAAATGGATGCCATAAATAATCTGCCCCCGATACTCAATGGAATTATCATCACTAAATCCTGCACTAGCAACATCTTGGGGTAAGATTGACCAGAAACTGAATTGGATTAGCCTTATAAATACTATGACTACAACAGCAGGTCAGAGGGTGGAATACTGCAGTAAGTAACTCACTTCCTGAATTCCCAAATCCTGTCCACAAACTACAAAGCACAAGGCAGGAATATGATGGATGAGTGTGGCTCCACCAACATTCAGGAACTAGGAAAAAGCAGCTCTCTTGATCTTCAAAAGCCACTCCCCCCACCCTTGACGCTCAGCAGCATCCAAAAGATGCACTGCAAAAATTCGCCAAATCTCCTGAGGCACATCTTCCAAATCCTCAACTACTTCCACCTAGAAGGACAAGGGCAGCAGATACATGGGAACACCATCACCTGCAAGCTCCCTCCCCCCCCCAAGACACTCACCATCCTGACTTGGAAATATATTGCTCTTCCTTCACTGGCTGGGTCTAAATCCCAGAATTCCCTCCCCAAGAGCATTGTGGGTCTAACGGACAATGTAAAGACTGCAGTGATTCAAGAAGGCAGCTCACCGCCACCTCCTCACAGGATATTGGGATTGAGGTCACACCTTGTGTCTGCAGTCAGCTGCTTCATGCCAGGGTCAGCTATGGAAGGGAATGGTGGGAAACTGTGGGGTTGGAAACTACAATAAAAATAGACATCTATTAATGTCTCTTTGCCCAATGAACTGTGACGCGAGAACTGCTTTTCAGTGATCCCTGAACTGTTTTGAATAACCTAATGCAAACCTTATAATAAAACCCACCCCTACTGCTAAGTAGAATTGAACGTAACTGATGTTTTGGGACAGTTCAATGTAACAAATCTATAGAACTCCCTCTTCCTGAAATGTGAACCATTTTTCACAACACAAAGTCTGAACAAATTGTATCCAACTAAAGGAGGATTTGCCATAACATTAACAATCATATCCTCCATGGTCAAACAATTTCCCGATACACTACCAATATTCAGGAGATACCCTTCACACCATCAATAACAGTAGCATCCATCAAAAGGTTGAGTTAGATAGACACGATTGCCATACCCACTTAAAATCTTATCCCAAACCCAGCTCCTAGTTTACCCGCCTCGCTGATCTAATGTTCTACCCATACATCCACAAGATATCCTGCCCCTCAGGAACCCAATCAGTTACCCACCTGGCATCCTATTCCATCTCTTACCTGTTGTCCTATCCCATCACCCACGTGGCGTCCTAACCCATCAGCCACCTGGCTTCCTATCACATCACCCACCTGTCATCCTGTCCCATCAGCACCTGGCATCTTATCCCATCAGCCACCTGGCATCCTATCCCATCAGCCACCTGGCATCCTATCCCACCTCCCACCATCATCCTATCCATTCACCTACATGACAACCTGCCCCTTTCCCATTTGGAACTCTATCCATTACTCATCTAGCATCCTATCCCATAAGCCACCTGCATCCGTATTCCCTCTCCAACTTCTTGCAGTCACTGTCAAAATGGCTGCCCAACATACAAACATCTTGCTTCCTGGAATAGAGCAGCTATTGCCGTAAAAAAAAGAAACATACTTTCAGCTAGAGTACTAATCCTGCACTGATTGGATCCTGGCCTAGTTTCCTCGGACAGAGATGCCCAGGAAAGGCCAGACTCTTTAGTCAGATCTGTTCCAACGGTCACCATATGATCTGGACCAAATCTTGTCTTCAGTCTAACATCCAACAAGGATCACTTCACAGATCCAATAACAGGTCCCCAGGAGTGAGTTACAGACTGGAATCTAACTGAGGGGTTTATGTACCCCCCACCTTTTCCTCCGCTACATCGATGACTGTATCGGTGCTGCCTCGTGCTCCCACGAGGAGGTTGAACAGTTCATCCACTTTACCAACACCTTCCACCCCGACCTCAAATTTACCTGGACCGTCTCAGACTCCTCCCTCCCCTTCCTAGACCTCTCCATTTCTATCTCGGGCGACCGAATCAACACGGACATTGACTATAAACCGACCGACTCCCACAGCTACCTAGATTACACCTCCTCCCACCCTGCCCCCTGTAAAAACGCCATCCCATATTCCCAATTCCTTCGTCTCTGCCGCATCTGCTCCCAGGAGGACCAGTTCCAATACCGAACAACCCAGATGGCCTCCTTCTTCAAAGACCGCAATTTCCCCCCAGACGTGATCGATGATGCTCTCCACCGCATCTCCTCCACTTCCCGTTCCTCCGCCCTTGAGCCCCGCCCCTCCAATCACCACCAGGACAGAACCCCACTGGTCCCCACCTACCACCCCACCCAACCTCCATGTCCAACGTATCATCCGCCGTCATTTCCTCCACCTCCAAACGGACCCCACCACCAGGGATATATTTCCCTCCCCATCCTTATCAGCGTTCCGAAAAGACCACTCCCTCCATGACTCCCTCGTCAGGTCCACACCCCCCACCAACCCAACCTCCACTCCCGGCACCTTCCCCTGCAACCGCAAGAAATGCAAAACTTGCGCCCACACCTCCCCCCTCACTTCCCTCCAAGGCCCCAAGGGATCCTTCCATATCCGCCACAAATTCACCTGCACCTCCACACACATCATTTATTGCATCCGCTGCACCCGATGTGGCCTCCTCTATATTGGGGAGACAGGCCGCCTACTTGCGGAACGTTTCAGAGAACACCTCTGGGACACCCAGACCAACCAACCCAACCACCCCGTAGCCCAACACTTCAACTCCCCCTCCCACTCCACCAAGGACATGCAGGTCCTTGGACTCCTCCATCGCCAGACCATGGCAACACAATGGTTGGAGGAAGAACGCCTCATCTTCCACTTGGGAGCCCTCCAACCACAAGGGATGAACTCAGATTTCTCCAGTTTCCTCATTTCCCCTCCCCCCACCTTGTCTCAGTCCCAACCCTCGAACTCAGCACCACCTTCCTAACCTGCAATCTTCTTCCTGACCTCTCCGCCCCCACCCCCACTCCGGCCTATCACCCTCACCTTGACCTCCTTCCACCTATCGCATTTCCAACGCCCCTCCCCCAAGTCCCTTCTTTTATCTTAGCCTGCTTGGCACACCCTCCTCATTCCTGAAGAAGGGCTCATGCCCGAACCGTCGATTCCCCTGCTCCTGGGATGCTGCCTGACCTGCTGCGCTTTTCCAGCAACACATTTTCACCTCTGACCTCTAGCATCTGCAGTCCTCACTTTCTCCTTTAAATGAAAGGCCAGCCATTGAGGAGCAGAGTCAGGAGACCATTTCACACACAAACTGATTTGAGTGTGTTCGGGAGAAAATAGTTTTTTGATCTTCATGGAAGTCAAAGTGGGGGGCGGGGGAGTGACCTAATTTTGTACGTTAAGTTTGGAAATCCATTTTAAATGTTGTGGATGCTGGGGGATGATTGGACTGTTCACCATTGAGGGGTGTTTATTAGCTGCAGACAGAGGTAGAGGCGAACTGGCCTTGAACCGAGTGACCTCCTCCACCTTCCTCACCCACTGTGCTCTGTTCTTGTTGTCTCAGAGTCAGTCCAAGGGGTGAGCTGCTGGAAGAAAACCTATAACTGGTTCTGTGGATTCGACCAGAAGACCAAAAAGCTGAGCAAAGAGGAACAGGAAGCCCTTCAACAGCAGCTGACCGACATCTCAGAGGTGCCCCTGTGGAGAAATGTCGTCAACATGAACGCCATCATTCTGCTGGCCGTTTGCGTCTTCTTCTGGGCGTTTTACGCATAACGCCAGGGTCAAAGGAGACGTCCTACTGACTGACCTCTCACAACCATTTTAGCCAAACCCATGATGCATTGCTTTCACACTCTTCACAAATGAGTGCACAATGCTGTCTGATTTGTACTTCTCTTTTAAAAAAAAAACGGCCTTTCTAAAATAGATACTTCCTTTCTTATCAACCAATTGGACGAAACTGGTGGCCCAGTTTTTACAAAGAGATCTTGAGAAATCTTGAGAATCCCTGCTGGACCCTGAAGCCTTTGCCTCACTGAGCTGCAAATTTGCACACATTTACGTTGGCTACAAGTTTGATGACAGCGAGCTTACAGAAGTTTGTAAGAGGCTCTTCTAGAAACAATACCTGAAGACAATTGTTTCAAAAATGGATAATTTATTATGTTTTTAAAGAAATAAGTGCAATAATAATGCTCTGAGAAATAAGATGATAATCAGAGGTAATAAAGTCCAACTTTCTGTTTTCTCTCTTGTCTGTCAGATTCCACATATCATCTCAATGTTCACTTTCACTCATTTAGAATCATAGAATCCCTCGGGTGTGGAAACAGGCCCTTCGGCCCAACAAGTCCACATCGACCCTCTGAAGAGTAACCCACCCAGACCCATTCCCCTACCCTATTACTCTCCATTTACCCCTAACTAACCTATTTAGGTTAAGTACTTTTTCATAAAGTAAAAGGAAATTGAATTTCCACATTGCCTTTCAGACTTTCAAAAGCTCTTGATGTGTTTCAACAGTCAATTGCAGTGCATTGGAAGTGTAGTCGTGGCTATAATCTGTGGAAGTGCAGTAACTAAACTCCCACAAGTGAGTAAACACACCGGTTCATCCACAGCTGGAATACTGGGAACAGTTTTGGGACCTTTATCTGAGGAAAATTATATTGGCATTGAAGGTTCACTTGGCAGGTATCATGAGGAGAGGTTGAGGAGACTGGGCCTGTACTCATTGGAACTTAGAGGAATGAGAGACAACTTTATTGAAACGTACACGATGATTATCGGGCTGGGCAGGGTAGATGTGGAGAGGATGCTCCTCTTGGGGGAGAGTCCAGAACCACAGGGCATCATCTCAGAATAAGGGGACACACATTCCAGGCGGAGCTGAGGAGGGATCTCTTCTCCCATAACGTGGTAAGTCTGTGGAACACTCCTCTGCAGACGGCTGTTCAGTACCTTCAAGGCTGAGATAGACAAATTTTTACTCAGTAAGGGATTGGAGAGAAACAGGAGATGGAGATGAACAGATCCACCATGATCTTGTTGAATGGCAGAACAGATTCAAGAATCACTGCCCCCCCCCCCCCCCCCCCTCCGACACTGCATTCAGAAGACATTTAGCCCCTCGAGTCCACACTGACCCTCTGAAGAGCATCCCAGCAAACCTACATTTCCCCCGGCTAATGCACCCAGCCTGGACAATTTCCCACAACCAATCCACCCGACCAGCATGTCTTTGGAGTGTGGGAAGAAATCGGAGCACCCGGAGGGGACCCCAAACAGACACGGGGAGAATGTGCAAACTCCACGCAGAAAGCGCCCGAGGGTGGAATCGAACCTTGGTCCCTTGCGCCTGGGGGGGGCAGCAGTGTTAACCACTGAGCCGCCGTGCTGCCCAATAGCTGCATGGATTCTCCATTAAAGGGGATTGGTGAGACCATGTTCCTGGTGAACTTTGACAGCTCCATAGACCACGGGTTGGAGCCTCATACACCAGTTGGTGAAGTGAGTTTGGAGAAGAGTTGTAGCTCAGCTAGAGGTTCTGGATGCAGGTTGACTCACTCAGCTGGAAGGTTCCAGTTCAGTGTACAAACCTACATTCAGAACCAGTTGTGAAAGCCAGTCTAACCACTAAGCCAGCACGCCACCCTATGGGCTGAATGGCCTATTCTGCTCCGACATATTATGGGTCCTAAGTATCCAAACGGTGTGGAGCACTGTGCTTTGGGTAAGTGACAATGATCTGGAACACACTGTCTACGATGCACGGGACTGTGCTTCGCAATGAAATTACACAGACATTTAAAGAAACAAACTTTCCAGGCCATTAGGAGAGCATGATAGAGTGTGTCTGAGTGGATGACTCCTGTGTCAAGGAAAACACTATGGCCATGGGAAGAATCTCTGGCACTTTGAATCATCAGAGTCATACAGCAGAGAAACAGACCCTTCGGCCCAACCAGTCCGTGCTGACCATACCCCAGACTAAACTATCCATGTACTTATCAAAACACCTTCAAACTTTGTAACTGTGCCTGCGTCCACTACTTCCTCATTTCACACACGGACCACTCACTGCGTGTAAAGGCTGTTCCTCCTGTCAGAGAGATGGACAGCAGGGAAACAGACCCTTCGGCCCAACCCGTCCATGCCGACCAGATATCCCAACCCAATCTCGTCCCACCTGTCAACACGGTCCTTTTTAAACTTGAAAATATGTCCCCTCACCTCGAAAGCCCACCTTATCTCTGTCCCTCGTGGTCTCACAAACCCCCGAAAGGCCACCTCATGACTTCCTATGCTCCAGTGAGAAAATCGGGCCCAACCTGTCCTTGAAACTCAATCCCCCAGTCCCGGCCACATCTTCTCTGCACCCTCCCCAGGTGCCCTCTGCAGCAGGGCGATGTTACTGAAGCAATCCAGCTGAGACAGCAGCTTCGCCAATCCAATACTGTCAGTCCACAGCCTCCACGCTGAGGGAGCGAGGATTGACTTCAGTCCCTGGGCCTAGGAAGGGCTCGGTGACCCTTGAATATCACTGTTGTCAGTTTTACCCCCTTTCCAGCAGGCTTACAGTTCGCTGAAACTGGTAATTGTGATGTGTGGTTGTTCTAACAGTCACACACCATCCAAAGGGTTGGTATATATATTCCTCACTGTCACTGATTCGATTCCCTCTGGAACAGTGTAATTCACCAGATAGACTGCGGCGAGTCAAGGTGTGGAGGTGCTGGTGTTGGACTGGAGTGGACAAGGTCAGCAGTCACCCGATACCAGGTTATAGTCCAACAGGTTGATTTGAAATCACAAGCGTACGGAGTGCCACTCCTTCATCAGCTTGTGTGATTTCAAATAAACCGCTTGGACTACAACCTGGGACTGGGTGACTGCTGACGCGATTCAAGAAAGCAGCTCACCACCCCCTTTTCCAGGGCAACTAGGGATGGGGAAGAAATCAACAAGGTTAAAAACAATGACTGCAGATGCTGGAAACCAGATTCTGCATTAGTGGTGCTGGAAGAGCACAGCAGTTCAGGCAGGATCCAAGTAGCTTCGAAATCGATGTTTCAGGCAAAAGCCCTTCATCAGGAATAAAGGCAGAGAGCCTGAAGCGTGGAGAGATAAGCTAGAGGAGGGTGGGGGTGGGGAGAGAGTAGCATAGAGTACAATGGGTGAGTGGGGGAGGGGATGAAGGTGATAGGTCAGGGAGGAGAGGATGGAGTGGATAGGTGGAAAGGGAGATAGGCAGGTAGGACAAGTCCGGACAAGTCATGGGGACAGTTACTGAGCTGGAAGTTTAGAACTAGGGTGAGGTGGGGGAAGGGGAAATGAGGAAACTGTTGAAGTCCACATTGATGCCCTGGGGTTGAAGTGTTCCGAGGCGGAAGATGAGACGTTCTTCCTCCAGGCGTCTGGTGGTGAGGGAGCGGCGGTGAAGGAGGCCCAGGACCTCCATGTCCTCGGCAGAGTGGGAGGGGGAGTTGAAATGTTGGACCACGGGGCGGTGTGGTTGATTGGTGCGGGTGTCTCGGAGATGTTCCCTAAAGCGCTCTGCTAGGAGGCGCCCAGTCTCCCCAATGTAGAGGAGACCGCATCGGGAGCAACGGATACAATAAATGATATTAGTGGATGTGCAGGTAAAACTTTGATGGATGTGGAAGGCACCTTTAGGGCCTTGGATGGAGGTGAGGGAGGAGGTGTGGGCACAGGTTTTACAGTTCCTGCAGTGGCACGGGAAAGTGCCAGAATTTGCTGAACCAAACAGCGACACCCATATTCTGTGAATATATGACAGAAGTGCGATAAAGCCGAATACCCTTTCCTGAAAGCAAATGGAAAACAAAGGCTTGTTTGTATGAAGGGCAGAATAATATGAATGCTGAAAATGTGAAATAAAAACCGAAGGGGCAAGAGAACCTCAGTAGGTCTGGCAGCGTCGATGAAGTGAGAGACAGAGTTAATGTTCCTGGTCAGTGACCCTCTATCGGCATTTGGTTCGCGTGTTCCTTCATAGATCGCTCATGGTGGGGAAATCAATGTCCCAGTTATGTTGCATGATTGAACATTCGAGAAGCAAGGTGAATTTTGAGAAAATGGGATATCGGGGAGAGGTTTGGCCTTCAGGATCGCGAGGTTTCAGACTCCCAAATCGGAGAAAAAAAACAAACAAAATACATTAAAGTGGAAGATAAGCAATTAAAAAAAACCACAAGATGTATTGCCCATGGTTAGGGGAATATTTTCATACCTGATGATTCAGATCAATCTTGTACAAAGAACTTATTTGTCAAAGAGTGCAATTTAACCTGAAGTAAATAAACTGCTTTGAAAAACAAATCATAAAACTAGACAATAAAACAATCGTTAGATGTTTACCACTTCCTGATAAGAGCTCTACTGATTCCAGTTCTCCAACAGAAAGAGAAAAACCTGCATTCACGTAGCGTCTTTCCCATCCCTCTGGATGTTCCCAGTGAAGTGCTTTTAAAATTTAGTCCCCATTGAGAAATGAGACAGCAGATTTGCACTCAGGAAGCTCCTGCAAACGTATGACGGTAGAAAAGACATACCACTGACAAGAGTGACATTAGTTACTCACTGTTAACTGCTCGGCTGCTTCAGGGGGACAGACGATTCAAACACATCGCTGTGTGTTTGGGGTCACATATAGACCAGGCCAGGTAAGGTCAGCAGATTTCCTTCCCTGAAGCACATGAGAAGATAGGAACAGAGAGCAGGAGTAGGCAATGCAGCCCAAGTCACCTTCGCCATTTAATACGATAATGACTTGCCTCACCTCAGCCTCGACTCCACTTTCCTGCACACTCCCCATAACCCTTTAACCCATTCAATGGGGCATTGAATTCTACAGCTACGTGATCCTTTAGAGAAATAATTCCTCCTCATCTCTGTTTTAATTCTGCCACTTAAAGCTATGATGTCTGACTCTAGACTGGCCTTCAAGAGGACACATCTTTTCTGTATCTATTTGGTCAATCCCCTTTAACATCTTCTATACCTCATTTATATCTCCCCTTGTCTTTCTAACCTATAGTGAATACAGACCTAAACTAACTTCAGATGGCTACAATGATCACCTCAGCACGTCAAGCCGAAATTGTGGTACCTTCAAGAAATAAATTCGGTCTGAATTGAAGTTAATTTCGACAAAGTCAACAAAAATAGTCACTCTGATCTGTAACTTCTATTTGATTGAGACTGCTCTGGAAGTTAAACGTATTGGGATGAACGACTCACGTGCAGAACATCCAGCTTGAGAAATAAAACAATGGAGTCAGACACAGGAATGCACAAATGAACTATATTTCAGGCAACAGCTTTCGGGCAGAGCAGGTAGAGAGAAGCAAATGGCTTTGCAGCAGCAGAACTGCAATGCTTTTGTTCTCTCTGGTTCTCGGTCTCTTGAGAAACCGGGCCCAGTGGACAAAGCAAATTAAAGCCTCATCCATTCACAGGAAACTTAAGATATCTGCAAATCTCCCTAACGCTGTAGATGCACCTATGAAGCAAGTGTCTCAGGTTAAACCTAAGACAGTTTGAGGATTCTAAGGACTTTTTGAAACTGATCTTTTTTTCATCTTCTGCTTTGTGCTAAATGTTGTCCGCTTTTTAAAACCTTTATTCTTGTGTATCTGTGTGTGTGAGTTGGATGCCACTTCCCATCATTTTTGTTGATATTAAATTCCTCCTTTTTTCACTCAAAAATCCTTACAATTAGTTCTTTCTCTTTATTAAAAATTAGTGAACTGCATTTCATGGAAGTCTAATACAGCTGTGTGCTGAGAAGAAGAAAAAATAAATCTTTGCCAAGGTCAAATGAGAAGTTAGATAGCAGCTGATGACTACTTCCCTCGGGTGTCATGTCAGGAAGTAAATAAATGCCATTTCCCAAGGGACCTGCACAAAGAGTAGCATTGGCTGAGTAACTCTTACAATGGGCTAGCATAGGCACAATGGGCCAAATAGAGTCACAGAGCCATACAGCATGGACAAAGACCTTTCGGCCCAATGCGTCCATACCGACCAGATATCCCAACCCAATCTAGTCCCATTTGCCAGCACCCGGCCCATATCCCACCAAACCCTTCCTATTCATATACCCATCAAAAGGCTTTTTAAATGTTGTATAATTGTACCAGCCTCTAACACTTCCTCAGGCAGCACATTCCAAACATGCACCACCCTCTGTGTGAGAAGTTGTTCCTTAGATTCCTTTTATATCTCCCACCCATTGCACTGTCCCCATAACACTGTCCCCATTGCACTGTCCTGATTGTCCCCATTGCAATCAGGACAGTGCAATGGGGACAGTGTTATGGGGACAGGACACTGTCCTGATTGTCCTGTCCCCATAACACTGTCCCCCATTGTACTATCCCCACTGTATTGATCCTATTGCACTGTCCCCAATGCACTGTCCCCGTTGTAGTGTTCCCATTGCGCTATCCCTTTTGGGGATTTACAATGGGGGACACTGCAATGGGGGACACGGCAATGGGGACAGTATATTGGGCACAATGCAATGCACTATGCACTGTCCCCATTACACTGTCCCCATTGTCCTGTCCCCCATTGCACTGTCCCCAGTGTACTATCCACATTGCACTGTCCCCCATTGCATTATTCCGATTGCACTGTCCACATTGGGGAGAGTGCAATGGGGGACAGTGCAATGGGGGACAGTGCAATGTGGACAGTGCAATGGGGGACAGTGCAATGTGGACAGTGCAGTGTACTGTCCCCCATTGCACTGATGTCAGTGTACTGTCCACACTGCACTGTCCACATTGCACTCTCCCCATTGTGTCAGGAATTATCTTGAATACCTCTCTCAGGGAGTAAGATGACACTCGAGCTGACAGGGGAGAAAGGGAAGCGACTCGCTGATGTTAAGTTGACTTCTGAACTTGGAGATTTTATCGAGAAGAGGTAACAGGGGAGAGGCAGCCCTCCTGTTGTTTTGTTTCTCTTCAGCAGGCCCCAATTATTGTCAGGACAAAGCAGACCCATTAATCTGCCTGGTAACTCGGTGGGACTGTTGCTCTATGACTGCAGCACTGCTAATTAAACTCTGAACAAACCCCTCTCCTCAGCACTCAGACCTTTTAGCTCGTTCTGGATGTGAGCTGTCTTTGCCTGTGATACTATTAAGCAGTAAACAGACGGTTACTGCAAATCAATGGTGCGTGATTCCCAAAGGACAATAAAAGATAACCTTTTATGAGTAACTTTATTTGCACACCTATTACAGTCTCATGCTGAATGAGTGAGCTATGATGTCTTACAGACCTCACTCTGAATTCAGGCAGCAGACCATTGCCTGACCTCCAGCTACTGGGTATTGTTTTACCTTTAACTTTGGTCACATCAATATCGCTGCTCAATTTCACAACAATTGCTTGCCATTTTCGAATTCGCTGATTTGGCTTCAGCAGAACCCAAATGATTTGGAGATGCCGGTGTTGGACTGGGGTGGACAAAGTTAAAAAAATCACACAACACCAGGTTATAGTCCAACAGGTTTAATTGGAAGCACTAGCTTTCAGAGCGACGCTCCTTCATCAGGTGATAGTGGAGTATATTAACCTGAAACCCATCGAAATTGGAAAGATTTTTGGTTATAAACAGGTTGTGCCTTGCTACATCACATAAGGGGGGGGGGGGGGGGGGGGTGATGCCCCAGTGGTGTTATCGCTGGACTGTTGTTCCAGAGATGACCCAGGCTCTGGGGGACCTGGGTTCAAACCCCACTCAAGGCAGACGGTGGAATTTGAATTCAGTATAAATCCAGAATTCAGAGTCTCATGATGACCGTTAGAAAAACCCATCTGGTTCACTCACGTCCTTTTGGGAAGGAAACTGCCACCCTTACCTAGTGTGGCCTAAAATGTGACTCCAAACCCACAGCAACGTGGTTGACTCTTAACGTGCCCAATAGCCATCCTCCCACAGAGCGAATTCCCAACTGCAGTTGTACTCTCCAGAATCAGGGCAGAGGGAAGACTTGGAGAGGTTCCGGGTTATTTTTCGAATGCATTTGTTCAGAGATACTAACACACACCTCTGGAACCGGTCGGATTTGAACTTGTTTGTCCCAGTTCAGAGGTAGGGACAATACCACTGTGCCACAGCAGATCCCTGAATGGGATTGCTAACAGTACACCTTTTGCGTCGTAAGGTGAAGTTCCCTTTTGGAGTTTAACTCTGACACTTAGACACAGAGCAGAGAAAGAGAGAGTGGCAAATTACTGGTGTATCTCATCGCAAAATCCTTACAAGCTGGAAGCAGGCTATTCGGCCCACTGGGTCCACAGTGACCCTCCAAAGACTATCCCACTCAGAGTTTCTCATGGCTAACCCACCTAGCCTCCATCACCACACCTAACCCCGCCCCCACGCCGATCTCCGTCCCCGCCACCACACCCAACCCCGCCCCCTCTCCCAGCTCCAGCCCCACATCAGGTCCTCGCTCCCGCCCTGCCATGTTTTCACCATCCCTCCAGAACTACCCTTCTCTGAGGATGAAAGATCAGTTCTCAGCAGAGGCCTCACCTTCATTCCCCTGCGCTCTCAGATTAACGAGTTCAACATGCGGCAAGACATCGAACAATTCTTCCGCCGCCTACGCCTCCACGCCGAATTCTTCAACCAAGACTCTCGCCCACCCTCTGACGACCCCTTCTCTCACCTCCAACACACCCCATCCACCTGGACACTGCGTGCTGGTCTCTTACCTGCCCTCGATCTCTTCATAGCCAACTGCTGCCGCGACATTAACCGTCTCAACCTCTCCACCCCTCTCACCCACTCCAACCTCTCACCCTCAGAATGTGCAGCCCTCCACTCCCTCCGTTCCAACCCCAACCTCACCATCAAACCGGCAGACAAGGGAGGCGGGGTAGTAGTTTGGCACACCGATCTTTATATTGCTGAGGCTAAACGCCAGCTCACGGACACCTCCTCCTTCTGCCCCCTTGACCATGACCCCACCTCCCACCACCAAACCATCATCTCCCAGACCATCCATAACCTCATCACCTCAGGAGATCTCCCATCCACCGCCTCCAACCTCATAGTCCCACAACCCCACACTGCAGTGCTAACCACTGAGCCAACCTGCCACCCAATAGTCCGAAACTGTTTATGTGATTCTGCTGACTAAAGTATTAGTTAAGTATTTAATCTATTTGTCCTGATGGATTGGTTGAGTCTGGGTGTAGTCTCAGAGCAAAGGAAACAGAGAGCATGGAGGATATGAAAAACTGAATTGTAGTAGGATTGCAGACATTTTGGAATGTTTCTCCCTTGAATTTATTGCTGATAGGTTCATAGACAGCCTATCAGCATCAAGCACAGGAGAGAACTAGCTTGTGATTGGAGCAGCAGTTTCTCGTCATTTCCTTCTATTCTATTTGAGAGACGAAGAATATAAGAATGACAGATTACAAACTGCACTGAAATGCTACAGACGAAAAAAAATAATTTTTAGGTCTAAGACTAAGTAAACATATTAAATGGGAATGCATTGAGAAATAATGCTGCCAAAAGATTTAATGTCAAAGTTTGGCCAAACATAATGTGAGATTGGACAACTTTGAGAAAGCAGTGCTTGAAATATAAAATAGCTTCAGGCTTAAGTTTAATTTTGAAGTAAAAAAACATATACTATTGTATTTAATAGGTTCTATATTGTGATATTGATATTTCAGCGAGTTATGAGGGTGCAGATAATTCAAAGTTTTAAAAGCCTTTGATAATTACTTCAATTTAAGAGCAATAAAATTCTTTAAAAGAGCAAGATATGGTAACAGAGTTCAGCATACTGAGATATTTACAGATTATTTCATTAATGATCTTCATAGGTCAGTGGAGGTGTGAAATCAAGATTCGTTCCAAACAGAGTTGGTCTCGGAATTATTGATGAGCCTTTGTCAGATTTCTTACAGTCAAAGGAAGATTCGACTTTCAAGAAAGTCAAATCAGATTAGAAGCAGAAAATGCATCCAGAACCTAGGTCCCTTCCAGAAGCTGTGGAGGGACAGGATACTGTTTCAGAGCACTTACCAAAAAGACAAATGTCTGTGCATGGAAAATGGCAAACGCAATTGCATCGTCTTCCTTCGAAAGGAACTGTGCTCAGAAGTTGAGGTGGGCTCCTCTCATTGAGAGTTAAGACAGTCTTCTGGCTGTGGTGGTAGCTGGATATCTGCAGCGATGAGGCAGCCTTGGCAGAGGCAATGTCTGGGTCTTTTTGACGGCAGGGTCTGCTTTAGTATGCTGGTGTAGCAGCTTCGGAATGGTTTGGTGGCTGCAGAGTATCGTGGTATCCAGTATTCACTTCGGAAGTCAAGAAGGCGGGAATAGCACAAAAGATGAAATCTGTCCTAAAATTATAAAAATAAATAAATCACAAAGTATGTAATGGTGCTGGCTTATGGCAACATATACACTTTACTAGTTGAGTTGGTAATTTATTGAGGGTGCAGATAATTCAAAGTTTTAAAAGCCTTTGATAATTGTATTTAATAGCTTCAGGCTTAAGTTTAATTTTGAAGTAAAAAAACATATAAATTAGGTTCTATATTGTATTTCAAGCACTGCTTTCTCAAAGTTGTCCAATCTCACATTATGTTTGGCCAAACTTTGACATTAAATCTTTTGGTAGCATTATTTCTCAATGCATTCCCATTTAATAGTCTTATGTTTACTGTATTTTCATAAAAATAAGTAAAGATAGCCAAGGCACTCTGTGGGACATGAATTGTTGGAACCTTTGGTTTTTCCTCAATGTTTGGTGTCATCAATGGGGATCTCGGTGATGCAGTTACAAGTGTCACTGTCCGATCAAACCAAGAAGGAAAACCAATGAACAGGTGAGACAACTGCCAAGAGCATGGACAGACTCAAGCAAGTCACCCAAGGAGCACAAGACAGTTTAGATGTTTATGTCACTCACAACCAGCCATTCTCACGCACATCTTGGCCTCAACATCCTCAGGGCAACTGGCCAACAGCAACCCAGAGATTTCATTGGGATTCCCAGAGTCCACAAGACCATATGACATTGGTCTAATTTCTGCTCCTTTCAGCCCAGCAAGTCTGCTCCACCATTCAATCATGGCTCATGGGTTTCTCAACCCCATTCTCCTGCTTTCATCTTGTAACCCTTGATTCCCTTGATACTATCTATCTCAGTCTTAAATTTGCTCAATGACCTGGCCTCCACAACCTTCTGTGGCAATGAATCCCATAGATTCACCACTCTCTGGCTGAAGAAGTTTCTCTTTATCTCTGTTCGAAAAGGTCTTCCCTTTACTCTCAGGCTGTGCCCTCAGGTCCTAGTCCCTCCTACCAATGGAAACATCTTCCCAACATCCACTCTGTCCAGGCCATTCAGTATTCTGTATGTTTCAGTTAGATCCCTCCTCATCCATCGAGTATAAACCCAGAGTCCTCAAACATTCCTCATATCTTAAGCTTTTCGTTCTTAGGACTATTCTCACGAACCTCCTCTGAACACACTAGATTGTAGGTAATCTAATTTAATCAACACTCTGCAGGGTCAGTACATCCTTCCTGAGATATGGGGCCCTAAACTGCATATAGTATTCCAAATGTGGCCGGAAAGAGCCTCAGAGGTAAATCCCTGCTTTTATATTCAAGTCCTCTCAAAATAAATGCCATCATTGCATTTGCCTTCCAAACTACTAGCTCAACCTGCAAGTTTACCTTAAGAGAATCCTGGATGAGAACTCCCAAATCTATTTGCACTTGCAGATTTCTGAATTTTCTCCCCATTTAGGAAATAAATCAAGTCTCTGTTCTTCCGACCAAAGTGTGTGACCTCACACTTTCTCATATTATATTCCACTTCTTTGCCCACTCTCCTAACCTGTCCAAATCCTTCTGCAGCCTCCCCACCTCCTCAATACCACCTGTTCCTCCCCATAGTTTTGTATCATCTGCAAATTTAGCCAGAATGCTCTCAGTTGCTTCATCTGTCACTGACTGCCATCCTGAGAAGAACCCTTTAATCCCCACTCTGTGCTTTCTGCCAGACAGCCAAGTTTCTATTCATGCTAGTACCTTGCCTCTAACACCATGGCCCCTTGTCTTACTCAGCCTCCTGGGCAGCACCTTATCAAAGGCCTTCTTGAAGTCCAAGTGGATAACATCCATTGGCTCTCCTTGGTCCAACCTGCAGCAGATTTGCCAGGCATAACCTTTCCCCTTGATGAAGCCATGCTGACTTTGTGAAGGATGAGATTTCTGAATACTTGGAAGTGTAGGGTAAAATAAGACAATGGATTCCAGGATCTTGCCCATGACTAATCGGTCTGTAACTTTCCATCTTTTGCCTTACTCCCTTTTTTAAGCGGGGGTGTCACATTAGCAATTTTCCAGTCCTCTGTTACCCACCCTGATTCTAACGATTCCCGAAAAATCACCACGAACGCCTTCACTATCTTTTCAACCTTCTCCCTGGGAACTCTGGGGTGCATTCCATCTGATCCAGGTGATTTATCCATCTTCAGGCCATTCCGTTTTTCTAGCCCCCTTCTCCTTGGTGAGGTCCACCATACTCAGCTCTGCCCTCCTCACTCTCTTGAACTTTTTGGGATTTTCCTCATGCCTTCCACCATGAAGACGGATGCAAAGTAATTATTCCGTTCCTTAGAAGTGGGGAGCGAGGAAGCGGCGAATCTCTCCAGTGTCATTTTCCAGCAGTCCAATGTCCACTTTTGCCCCTTTATGAGGGTAAGCTCGCCAGGAATATAGTCTTCCTCAAAATGAGAGTTTCTTTAGATTTATAATCTTCTCCCCCCTGATTTTTGCGTGGTTTCTCTCTGTTGGTCTTTGTAAGTTTTATAAGCCCTTCACCACATTATATGCTTTCCCTTTCACTTTGATGCTATCCCTGACTTCCCTCGTCAGCCATGGTTGCCTCATCCTCCCTGTACCATGCTTCTTTTTCCTCAGGATGAATCTCTGCTGTGTCTCCTGAATTTCTCCCAGAAACACCTACCATTACTGTTCCACTGTCTTTCCTGCTCGGCTCCTCTCCCAGTCACTTCTCCCAAGATCCTCCTTCATGCCTCTGTCGTTGCCTTCATTCAGCTGCAATACTCCTTTGAGTCCACCTTCCCTCTCTCAAACTGCAGAGTGAATTCAAACATATTGTGATCGCTGGTGAACGGAGAGGCTGGCAGTGAGGTGGGGGGGGGGATGTGGGGGCAAGGGTCAGTATGAAGGGTGCATGTCAGTGAAGGGGGGACCGTCAGTGAGGGGGTGTGTCAGTGAGGGGGGGGAGGGAAAGAGTGTCAGTGAGAGGGGGGGGGACTGTCAGTGAGGTGGGGGGGAGAGAGTGTCAGTGTGTGGGTGCGGGTGGGGGCAGATTTCCAATCTCTCTAATCTCTGTCGCCCCTCCTGTACCTGGTCCTCTGTTCGTTATGAAATTGTCCATCCCAGAATCTATCACAATCTTCCAACGACATTCACAGTTTAATGAAGGCGTTGTCCACCATCCAACCTGGAGGCTTGTCTGCTGTTATTTCCAAAGCCCCAGAGACTGGTTTAATAATTATTACTCACCATCGGTGTTCTCTCTCTCTCTGACACACACACACACGGACAAATATTTCCTTTTCCCATCACCCTGTGGTGGATTCTGGTGGGTTGCATTACGGGTCAGGACCCTGGGCATTTGCTCTGTCAGTGTATGTTCTCGATGAAGTTATTTTGGGAATGAATGTGTTCACAAAAGGCTGTGCCAGGAGAAAGTCAATGTAGGACTTGTAACGAATTACTGACAGCACAATGAACTGAGAAATGGGGCGTGAGTTGGGAAGGTTGTAGGTTCGAACCCCAGCACAGGATTTATTTACAGGTCAGCAGTGAAGGAGCAATGTCAGTGAGAGGTGCTCCTTTCTGCTTAATGTGATATTCTGAGTCTCCATCTTCCCTCACTGATGGTG
>NC_092755.1:48094509-48097009 GCF_047496795.1 Chiloscyllium punctatum | reverse complement strand
AGAGAGAGAGACAGTGTCAGAGAGAGAGAGAGTGTGTCAGAGAGAGAGAGACACAGAGAGAGAGTGAGAGAGAGAGTGAGAGTGTCAGAGAGAGAGAGAGAGAGAGAGAGAGACAGTGTCAGAGAGAGAGAGAGAGAGAGAGAGTGAGACAGTGTCAGAGACAGAGATTGTCACAGAGAGAGAGTGTCAGAGAGAGAGAGAGAGAGAGAGAGACAGTGTCAGAGAGAGACAGCATCAGAGAGGGAGTGAGAGAGTGAGACAGTGTCAGAGAGAGAGACAGTGTCAGAGAGAGAGAGTGTCAGAGAGAGAGAGAGAGTGTCAGAGAGAGAGAGAGAGAGAGACAGAGAGAGAGAGAGAGGGTGAGAGTGTCAGAGAGAGAGACAGTGACAGAGAGAGAGTGTCAGAGAGAGACAGAGAATGACAGAGAGAGAGAGAGAGAGAGTGAGACAGTGACAGATAGAGAGAGAGATGTCAGACAGTGTCAGTGAGAGAGAGACAGTGTCAGTGAGAGAGAGAGACAGTGTCAGTGAGAGAGAGAGAGAGTGTCACAGAGAGAGACAGAGAGAGTCACAGAGAGAGAGAGAGAGTGTCAGAGAGAGAGTGAGAGAGAGAGAGAGACAGTATCAGAGAGAGAGAGAGACAGTGTCAGTGAGAGAGAAACAGTGTCAGAGAGATAGAGTGTCAGAGAGAGAGAGAGAGTGTCAGAGAGAGAGAGAGAGACATTGTCAGAGAGAGAGAGAGACAGTGTCAGAGAGAGAGAGAGAGAGAGACAGTGTCAGAGAGAGAGAGAGAGAGAGTGTCAGAGAGAGAGAGAGACAGTGTCAGAGAGAGAGAGGAGAGAGAGAGACAGTGTCAGAGAGAGAGAGAGAGAGCGACAGGGTCATAGAGAGAGAGAGATAGAGAGACAGTGTCAGGAGAGATAGAGTGTCAGAGAGAGAGAGAGAGACATTGTCAGAGAGAGAAAGAGGACAGTGTCAGAGAGAGACAGTGTCAGAGAGAGAGACAGTGTCAGAGAGAGAGAGTGTCAGAGAGAGAGAGAGAGTGTCAGAGAGAGAGAGAGAGACAGAGAGAGAGAGAGAGAGGGTGAGAGTGTCAGAGAGAGAGACAGTGACAGAGAGAGAGTGTCAGAGAGAGACAGAGAATGACAGAGAGAGAGAGAGAGAGAGAGAGTGAGACAGTGACAGATAGAGAGAGAGATGTCAGACAGTGTCAGTGAGAGAGAGACAGTGTCAGTGAGAGAGAGAGACAGTGTCAGTGAGAGAGAGAGAGAGTGTCACAGAGAGAGACAGAGAGAGAGAGTCACAGAGAGAAACAGAGAGAGAGAGAGAGTGTCAGAGAGAGAGTGAGAGAGAGAGAGAGAGACAGTATCAGAGAGAGAGAGAGACAGTGTCAGTGAGAGAGAAACAGTGTCAGAGAGATAGAGAGACAGTGTCAGAGAGATAGAGTGTCAGAGAGAGAGAGAGAGTGTCAGAGAGAGAGAGAGAGACATTGTCAGAGAGAGAGAGAGACATTGTCAGAGAGAGAGAGACATTGTCAGAGAGAGAGAGAGACAGTGTCAGAGAGAGAGAGAGAGAGACAGTGTCAGAGAGAGAGAGAGAGAGACAGTGTCAGAGAGAGAGAGAGACAGTGTCAGAGAGAGAGAGAGAGAGAGAGAGACAGTGTCAGAGAGAGAGAGAGAGAGAGCGACAGGGTCATAGAGAAGAGAGAGATAGAGAGACAGTGTCAGAGAGATAGAGTGTCAGAGAGAGAGAGAGAGACATTGTCAGAGAGAGAAAAGAGACAGTGTCAGAGAGAGACAGTGTCAGAGAGAGAGAGTGTCTGAGAGAGAGAGTGTCATAGAGAGAGAAAGAGTGTCAGAGAGAGAGAGAGAAAGAGTGTCAGAGAGAGAGAGAAGAAGAAGAGTGTCAGAGAGAGAAAAAGTGTGTCAGAGAGAGAGTGAGAGAGAAAAAGAGTCAGAGAGAGAAAGAGTGTCTGAGAATGCCAGAGAGAGATACATTGTCAGAGCTACAGAGAGAGAGAGAGACAGTGTCAGAGAGAGAGAGAGAGAGAGAGAGAGAGAGAGAGAGACAGTGTCAGAGAGAGAGAGAGTGACAGTGTCAGAGAGAGAGACAGTATCAGAGAGGGAGTGAGAGAGTGAGACAGTGTCAGAGACAGAGATTGTCAGAGGGAGAGAGAATGTCACAGGGAGAGAGAGAGAGAGCGTCAGAGAGATAGAGAGAGACAGTGTCACAGAGAGAGAGACAGAGAGACAGAGAGAGACAGTGTCAGAGAGAGACAGTATCAGAGAGAGAGAGAGAGAGTGTGTCAGAGAGAGAGAGAGACACAGAGAGAGAGAGAGAGAGAGAGAGAGACAGTGTCAGAGAGAGAGAGAGACAGTGTCAGAGAGAGACAGTGTCAGAGAGAGACAGTATCAGAGAGAGAGAGAGAGAGTGTGTGTCAGAGAGAGAGAGAGACACAGAGGAGAGAGAGAGTGAGAGAGAGTGAGAGTGTCAGAGAGAGA